>NW_027511301.1:0-26512 GCF_048772815.1 Callospermophilus lateralis
TACTTGGTGGTAATGATCAGTACACAAATCCCACTTGGCTCACCAAATTTTGTTCTTCTAGGTTGAAGCGTTCGTCTACAGTAGCAGTTTATATATTTAGGTTTTTCTCTGTTCTCTCCTATATAGATAGATGAAATTGGAACTCTAAATCCACCACGGTTTGTAGTACCTCTTTAAAACTTGACAAAATAAATTAGTTCTCTGTTTTGTCTCTATGGTTTGTTTCCTCTTCACGTAGCCCTAGGCACAAACTGTGGAAAAGCACTTGCATTGAAAAGTGTTGCCAAGCTTCCAAGGAATAACGAGTTTCCGAAATACCAGAAAATATTTTTTCACCCAATCTTGATAACACTTTGTGGTATGATATGTACACAAATCCCACTTGGCTCATCAAATTTTGTTCTTTCAGGTTGAAGCGTTCGTTTACAGTAGCCGTTTTTATTTTTAGGTTTCACTTTGTTCTCTCCTTTATAGATAGATGAATTTGGAACTCTAAATCCAACATGGTTTGTAGTAGTTCTTTGAAACTTGACAAAATAAAGGAGTTCTCAGTTTTGTCTCTATGGTTTGTTTCCTCTTCAATAGCCCTAGGCACAGACTGTGGAAAAGCACTTTCATTGAGAGGGGTTGCCAAGCTTCTAAGAAATAACGAGTTTCCGAAATACCAGCAAATATTTTTTCACCCAATCTTGATGATACTTGGTGGTAATGATCAGTACACAAATCCCACTTGGCTCACCAAATTTTGTTCTTCTAGGTTGAAGCTTTCGTCTACAATAGCAATTTTTATATTTAGGTTTCGCTCTGTTCTCTCCTATATAGATAGATGAATTTGAAACTCTAAATCCAACATGGTTTGTAGTAGCTCCTTGAAACGTGACAAAATAACGGAGTTCTCAGTTTTGTCTCTATGGTTTGTTTCCTCTTCAAGTAGCCCTAGGCACAGACTGTGGAAAAGCACTTTCATTGAGAGGGGTTGCAAACCTTCTAATAAATAACGAGTTTCCAAAATACCAGCAAATATTTTTTCACCCAATCGTGATGATACTTGGTGGTAAGGATCAGTACACAAATCCCACTTGGCTCACCAAATTTTGTTCTTCTAGGTTGAAGCGTTCGTCTACAGTAGCTGTTTTTGTATTTATGTTTTTCTCTGTTCTTTCCTATATAGATAGATGAATTTGGAACTCTAAATCCATCATGGTTTGTAGTAGCTCTTTGAAACTTGACAAAAAAAAGTAGTTATCAGTTTTGTCTCTATGATTTATTTCCTCTTCAAGTAGCCCTAGGTACAGACTGTGGAAAAGCAATTTCATTGAGAGGGGTTGCCAAGATTCTAAGAAATAACGATTTTCCGAAATACCAGCAAATATTTTTTTCACCCAATCTTGATGATACTTGCTGGTAATGATCAGTAGAGAAATCCCACTAGGCTCACCAAATTTTCTTCTTCTAGGTTGAAGCGTTCGTCTACATATCAGTTTTTATATTTAGGTTTTTCTCTGTTCTCTCCTATATAGATAGATGAATTTGGAACTCTAAATCCAACATGGTTTGTAGTAGCTCTTTGAAACTTGACAAAAGAACGTAGTTCGCAATTTTGTCTCTATGGTTTGTTTCCTCTTCAAGTATCCCTAAGCAGAGACTCTGGAATAGGACTTTCATTGAAAGGGGTGGCTAAGCTTCCTAGAAATTAAGAGTTTCCGAAATACCAGCAAATATTTTTTCACCCAATCTTGATGATACTTGGTGGTAATGACAAGTACACAAATCCCACTTGGCTCACCAAATTTTGTTCTAGGTTGAAGCGTTCGTTTACAGTAGCAGTTTTATTTTTAGGTTTCACTCTGTTCTCTCCTATATAGATAGAGGAATTTGGAACTCTAAATCCAACATGTTTTGTAGTAGCTCTTTGAAACTTGACAAAATAAAGGAGTTCTCGGTTTTGTTGCTATGGTTTGTTTTCTCTTCAAGTAGCCCTAGGCACAGACTGTGGAAAAGCACTTTCATTGAGAGGGGTTGCCAAGCTTCTAAGATATAACGAGTTTCCGAAATACCAGCAAATATTTTTTCACCCAAACTTGATGATACTTGGTTTTAATGATCAGTACACAAATTCCACTTGGCTCACCAAATTTTGTTCTTCTAGTTAAAGCGTTCTTCTACAGTAGCAGTTTTTATATTTAGGTTTCACACTGTTCTCTCCTATATAGATAGATGAATTTGGAACTCTAAATCCAACATGGTTTGTAGTTACTCTTTGAAACGTGACAAAATAAAGGAGTTCTAAGTTTTGTCTCTATGGGTTGTTTCCTCTTCAAGTAGCCCTAGGCACAGACTGTGGAAAAGCACTTTCATTTAGAGGGGTTGCAAAGCTTTTAAAAAATAACGAGTTTCCGAAATACCAGCAAATATTTTTTCACCCAATCTTTATGATAATGGGTGGTAATGATCAGGAAACAAATCACACTTGGCTCACCAAGTTCTGTTCTTCGAGGTTTAAGCGTTCGTCTACAGTACCAGTTTTTATATTAAGGTCTCACTCTGTTCTCTCCTATATAGATACATGAATTTGGAACTCTAAATCCAACATGGTTTGTAGAAGCTCTTTGAAACTTGACAAAATAAGGAGTTCTCAGTTTTGTCTCTATGGTTTGTTTCCTCTTCAAATAGCCCTAGGCACAGACTGTGGAAAAGCACTTTCATTGAGAGGGGTTGCCAAGCTTCTAAGAAATAACGAGTTTCCGAAGTATCAGCAAATAGTTTTTCACCCAATCCTGATGATACTTGGTGGTGAGGATCAGTACACAGATCCCACTTGGCTCACCAAATTGTGTTCTTCTAGGTTGAAGCATTCGTCGACAGCAGCAGTTTTCATATGTAGGTTTCACTCTGTTCTCTCCTATATAGATAGTTGAATTTGGAAATCTAAATCCAACATGGTTTGTAGTAGCTCTTTGAAACTTGGCAAAATAAAGGAGTTCTCAGTTTTGTCTCTATGGTTTGTTTCCTTTTCAAGTAGCCCTAAGCAGACACTGTGGAAAAGCACTTTCATTGAAAGGGGTTGCCAAGCTTCCAAGAAATTACGAGTTTCCGAAATACCAGCAAATATTTTTTCACCCAATCTTGATGATACGTAGTGGTAATGACAAGTACACAAATCCCACTTGGCTCACCAAATTTTGCTCTTCTAGGTTAAAGCATTCGGTTACAGTAGCAGTTTTTATTTTTAGGTTTCACTCTGTTCTCTATTATATAGATAGATGAATTTGGAACTCTAATCCAACATGTTTTTTAGTAGCTCTTTGAAACTTGACAAAATCAAGTAGATCTCAGTTTTGACTCTATGGTTTGTTTCCTCTTCAAGTAGCCCTAGGCACAGACTGTGAAAAGCACTTTCATTGAGAGGGGTTGCCAAGCTTATAAGAAATAACGAGTTTCCGAAATACCAGCAAATATTTTTTCACCCAATCTTTATGATAATGAGTGGTAATGATCAGGACACAATTCCCACTTGGCTCACCAAATTCTGTTCTTCGAGGTTTAAGCGTTCGTCTAGAGTAGCAGTTTTTATATTTAGGTTTCACTCTGTTCTCTCCTATATAGATAGATGAATTTGGAACTCTAAATCCAACATGGTTTGTAGTAGCTCTTTGAAACGTGAAAAATAAAGTATTTCTCAGTTTTGTCTCTATGGTTTGTTTCCTCTTCAAGTAGCCCTAGGCACAGACTGTGGAAAAGCACTTTCATTGAGAGGGGTTGCCAAGCTTCTAAGAAATAAAGAGTTTCCGAAGTACCAGAAAATTTTTTTCACCCAATCTTGATGATACTTGGTGGTTATGATCAGGACACAAATCCCACTTATCTCAGCAAATTCTGTTCTTCTATGTTGAAGCGTTCGTCTAAGTAGCAGTTTTTATATTTGGGTTTTTCTCTGTTCTCTCCTATATAGATAGATGAATTTGGAACTCTAAATCCAACATGGTTTGTAGTAGCTCTTTGAATCTTGACAAAAAAAAGTAGTTCTCAGTTTTGTCTCTATGGTTTGTTTCCTCTTCAAGTAGCCCTAGGCACAGACTGTGGAAAAGCACTTTCATTAAGAGGGGTTGCCAAGCTTCTAAGAAATAAGTAGTTTCCGAAATACCAGCAAATATTTTTTCACAAAATCTTGATGATACTTGGTGGTAATGATCAGTTCACAAATCCCACCTGGCTCACCAATTTTTGTTCTTCTAGGTTGAAGCGTTCTTCTACAGTAGCAGTATTTATATTTAGGTTTCCCTCTGTTATCTCCTATATAGATAGATGAATTTGGAACTCTAAATCCAACATGGTTTGTAGAAGCTCTTTGAAACTTGGCAAAAAAAGTAGTTCTCAGTTTTGTCTCTATGGTTTGTTTCCTCGTCAAGAAGCCATAAGCAGAGACTGTGGAAAGCACTTTCATTGAAAGGTGTTGCCAAGCTTCCAAGAAATTACGATTTTCCGAAATACCAGAAAAAATTTTTTCACCCAATCTCGATGATACGTGGTGGTAATGACAAGTACACAAATCCCACTTGGCTCACCAAATTTTGTTCTTCTAGTTTGAAGCGTTCTTCTACAGTTGCAGTTTTTATATTTAGGTTTCACTCTGTTCTCTTCTATATAGATAGATGAATTTGGAACTCTAAATCCAACATGGTTTGTCAAGTTTGAAACTTGACAAAATAAAGGAGTTCTCAGTTCTTTCTCTATGGTGTGTTTCTTCTTCAAGTAGCCCTAGGTACATACTGTGGAAAAGCACTTTCATTGAAACGGGTTGCGAAGCTTCCAAGAAATAACGATTTTCCGAAATACCAGCAATATTTTTTCACGCAATCTTGATGATACGTGGTGGTAATGATCAGTACACAAATCCCACATGGCTCACCAAATTTAGTTCTTCTACGTTTAAGCGTTCGTCTACAGTAGCAGTTTTACATTCAGGTTTCACTCTGTTCTCTCCTATATAGATAGATGAATTTGGAACTCTAAATCCAAAATGGTTTGTAGAAGCTCTTTGAAACTTGACAAAATAAAGGAGTTCTCACTTTTGTCTTTATGGTTTGTTTCCTATTCAAGTAGCCCTAGACACAGACTGTGGAAAAGCATTTTCATTGAGAGAGGTTTCCAAGCTTCTAAAAAATAACGAGTTTCCGAAATACCAGCAAATATTTTTTCACCCAATCTTGATGATACGTGGTGGTAATGGTCAGTACACAAATGCCACTTGGCTCACCAAATTGTGTTCTTCTAGGTTGAAGCGTTCGTTTACAATAGCAGTTTTTATTTTTAGGTTTCACTCTGTTCTCTCCTATATAGATAGATGAATTTGGAACACTAAATCCAACATGGTTTTTAGTAGCTCTTTGAAACTTGACAAAATAAAGGAGTTCTCAGTTTTGTCTCTATGGTTTCTTTCCTCTTGAAGTAGCCCTAGTTACTAATTGTGGAAAAGCACTTTCATTGAAAGGGGTTGCCAAGCTTCTAAGAAATAACGAGTTTCTGAAATACCAGCAAATATTTTTTCACCCAATCTTGTTGATACTTGGGGGTAATGATCAGTACACCAGTTTCACTTGGCTCTCCAAATTTTGTTCTTCTAGGTTGAATCGTTCTTCTACATTAGTAGTTTTTATATTTAGGTTTCACTCTGTTTTCTTCAATATAGATAGATGAATTTGGAAATCTAAATCCAACATGGTTTGTAGTAGCTTTTTGAAACTTGACAAAATAAACGAGTTCTCAGTTTTGTGTCTATGATTTGATTCCTCTTCAAGTAGCCCTAAGCAGAGACTGTGGAAAAGCACTTTCATTGAAAGGGGTTGATAAGCTTCCAAGAAATTACGAGTTTCCGAAATACCAGCAAATATTTTTTCACCCAAACTTGATGATACTTTGTGGTAATGACAATTACACAAATCACACTTGGCACACCAAATTTTGTTCTTCTAGGTTGAATCTTTCGTCTACAGTAGCAGTTTTTATTTTTAGGTTTCACATGTTCTATCCTATATAGAGAGATGAATTTGGAACTCTAAATCCAACATGGTTCGCAGTAGCTCTCTGAAACTGGACAAAATAAAATACTTCTCAGTTTTGTCCCTATGGTTTGTTTCTTCTTCAAGTAGCCCTAGGCACAGTCTGTGGCAAAGCACTTTCATTGAGAGGGGTTGCCAAGCTTCCAAGAAATAACGAGTTTTCGAAATAGCAGTAAATAGTTTTGCACCCAATCCTGATGATACTTGGTGGTAATGATCATTACACAAATCTTACTTCACTAACAAATTGTGTTCTTCTAGGTTGAAGCGTTCGTTTACAGTAGCAGTTTATACTTTTAGGTGTCCCTCTGTTCTCCCTTATATAGATAGATAAATTTGGAACTCTAAATCCAACATAGTTTGTAGTAGCTCTTTGAAACTTGACGAAATAAAAGAGATCTCAGTTTTGTCTCTATGTTTTGTTTCCCGTTCAAGTAGCCCTAGGCACAAACTGTGCTAAAGCACTTTCATTGAGAGGGGTTGCCAGGCTTCTAAGAAATAACGAGTTTCCGAAATACCAGCAAATATTTTTTCACCCAATCTTGATGATACTTGGTGGTAATGACAAGTACACAAATCCCACTTGGCTCACCAAATTTTGCTCTTCTAGGTTGAAGCGTTCGTTTACAGTAGCAGTTTTAATTTTAGGTTTCCCTCTGTTCTCTCCTATATAGATAAATGAATTTGGAACTCTGAATCCAACATGGTTTGTAGTAGCTCTTTGAAACTTGACAAAATAAAAATGTTCTCAGTTTTGTCTCTATAGTTTGTTTCCTCTTCAAGTAGCCCTTAGCAGAGACTGTGGAAAAGCACTTTCATTGAAAGGGGTTGCCAAGCTTCCAAGAAATTACGAGTTTGAAATACCAGCAAATATTTTTTCACCCAAAGTGGATGATCCTTGGTGGTAATGATTGGTACACAAATCCCACTTGGGTCACCAAATTTTCTTCTTCTAGGTTGAAGCGTTCGTTTACAGTAGCAGTTTATATTTTTAGGTTTCCCTCTGTTCTCTCCTATATAGATAGATGAATTTGGAACTCTAAATCCAACATGGTTTCTAGTAGATCTTTGAAACTTGACAAAATAAAGGATTTCTCAGTTTTGTCTCTATGATTTGTTTCCTCTTCAAGTACCCCTAAGCGGAGTCTGTGGAAAAGCACTTTCATTGAAAGGGGTTGCCAAGCTTCAAATGAATTACGAGTTTCCGAAATACCAGCAAATATTTTTTCACCCAATCTTGATGATACGTGGTGGTAATGATCGGTACACAAATACCACTTGGCTCACCAAATTTTGTTCTTCTGGTTTGAAGCGTTCGTCTACAGTAGTCGTTTTTATATTTAGGTTTCCCTCTGTTCTCTCCTATATAGATAGATGAATTTGGAACTCTAAATACAACATGGTTTGTAGAATCTCTTTGAAACTTGACTAAATAAAGTACTTCTCAGTTTTGTACCTCTTTGAAACTTCATAAAATAAAGGAGTTCTCAGTTTTGTCTCTATGGTTTGTTTCCTCTTCAAGTAGCCCTAGGCACGGACTGCGGAAAAGCACTTTCATTGAGATTTTTTTCCAAGCTTCTAAGAAATAACGAGTTTCCGAAATACCAGCAAATATTTTTTCACCCAATCCTGATGATACTTGGTGGAAATGATCAGTACACAAATACCACTTGACTCACCAAATTGTGTTCTTTTTGGTTGAAGAGTTCGTTTACAGTAGCAGTTTTTATTTTTAGGTTTCACACTGTTCTCTTTATATAGATAGATGAATTTGGAACTCTAAATCCAACATGGTTTGTAGTAGCTCTTTGAAACTTGACAAAATAAAGGAGTTCTCAGTTTTGTCTCTATGATTTCTTTCCTCTTCAAGTAGCCTTAAGCTGAAAGAGAGGAAAAGCACTTTCATTGAGAGGGGTTGCCAAACTTCCAAGAAATTACGAATTTCCGAATTACCAGCAAACATTGTTTCACCCAATCTTGATGATACTTGGTGTTAATGACGTACACAAATCCCACATGGCTCACCTAATTTTGTTCTTCGAGGTTGAAGCGTTCGTTTACAGTAGCAGTTTTTATTTTTAGGTTTCACTCAGTTCTCTCCTATATAGATAGATGAATTTGGAACTCTAAATCCAACATGGTTTTTAGTACCTCTTTGAAGTTTCATAAAATAAAGGAGTTTTGAGTTTTGTCTCTATGGTTTGTTTCCTCTTCAAGTAGCCCTTGGCACAGACTGTGGAAAAGCACTTTCATTGATTGGTTTCACAAGCTTCTAAGAAATAACGAGTTTCCGAAATACAAGATAATATTTTTTCACCCAATCTTGATGATACTTGGTGGTAATGATCAGTACACAAATACCACTTGGCTCACCAAATTTTGTTCTTCGAGTTTGAAGCGTTCGTTTAGAGTAGCAGTTTTCATTTTTAGGTTTCACTTTGTTCTCTCCTATATAGATAGATGAATTTGGAACTATTAATCCAACATGGTTTGTAGTATCTCTTTGAAACTTGACAAAATAAAATAGTTCTCAGTTTTGTCTCTATGGTTTGTTTCTTTTTCAAGAAGCCCTAGGCACAGACTGTGGAAAAGCACTTTCATTGAGAGGGGTTGCCAAGCTTTAAAGAAATAATGAGTTTTCGAAATACCAGCAAATATTTTTCACCCAATATTGATGATACTTGGCGGTAATGATCAGTACACAAATCCCACTTGACTCACCAAATTTGGTTCTTCTAGGTTGAAGCGTTCGTTTACAGTTCCAGTTTATATTTTAATGTGTCCCTCTGTTCTCTCCTATATAGATAGATGAATTTGGAACTCTAAATCCAACATGGTTTGTAGTAGCTCTTTGAAACTTGACAAAATAAAGGAGTTTTCAGTTTTGTCTCTATGATTTGTTTCCTCTTCAAGTAGCCCTAAGCAGAGACTGTGGAAAGCACTTTCATTGAAATTGGTTGCCCAAGCTTCCAAGAAATTACGAGTTTCCGAAATACCAGCAAATATTGTTTCACCCAATCTTGATGATACTTGGTGTTAATGACAAGTACACAAATTCCACTTGGCTCACCAAATTTTGTTCTTCTATGTTGAAGCGTTCGTTTACAGTAGCAGTTTTTATTTTTAGGTCTCACTCTGTTCTCTCCTATATAGATAGATGAATTTGGAACTCTAAATCCATCATGATTTTTAGTAGCTCTTTGAAACTTGACAAAATAAAGGAGTTCTCAGTTTTGTCTCTATGGTTTGATTCCTCTTCAAGTAGCCCTAGGCACAGACTGTGGAAAAGCACTTTCATTGAGAGGGGTTGCCAAGCTTCAAATGAATTACGAGTTTCCGAAATACCAGCAAATATTTTTTCACCCAATCTTGATGATACGTGGTGGTAATGATCGGTACACTAATCCCACTTGGCTCACCAAATTTTGTTCTTCTGGTTTGAAGCGTTCGTCTACAGTAGTCGTTTTTATATTTAGGTTTCCCTCTATTCTCTCCTATATTGATAGATGAATTTGGAACTCTAAATCCCACATGGTTTGTAGTAACTCTTTGAAACTTGACAAAATCAAGTAGATCTCAGTTTTGTCTCTATGGTTTGTTTCCTCTTCAAGTAGCCCTAGGCACAGACTGTGAAAAGCACTTTCATTGAGAGGGGTTGCCAAGCTTCTAAGAAATAACGAGTTTCCAAAATACCAGCAAATATTTTTTCACCCAATCTTTATGATAATGAGTGGTAATGATCAGGACACAAATCCCACTTATCTCAGCAAATTCTGTTCTTCTAGGTTGAAGCATTCGGCTAAGTAGCAGCTTTTGTATTTGGGTTTTTCTCTGTTCTCTCCTATATAGATAGAAGAATTTGGAACTCTAAATCCAACATGGTTTGTAGTATCTCTTTGAAACTTGACAAAAAATAAAGTAGTTCTCAGTTTTGTCTCTATGGTTTGTTTCCTCTTCAAGTAGCCCTAGGCACAGACTGTGGAAAAGCACTTCATTAAGAGGGGTTGCCAAGCTTCTAAGAAATAAGTAGTTTCCGAAATACCAGAAAATATTTTTTCACAAAATCTTGATGATACTTGGTGGTAATGATCAGTTCACAAATCCCACCTGGCTCACCAAATTTTGTTCTTCTAGGTTGAAGCGTTCGTTTACAGTAGCAGTTTATATTTTTAGGTTTCCCTCTGTTCTCTCCTATATAGATAGATGAATTTGGAACTCTAAATCCAACATGGTTTCTAGTAGCTCTTTGAAATCTTGACAAAATAAAGGAGTTCTCAGTTTTGTCTCTATGATTTGTTTCCTCTTCAAGTACCCCTAAGCGGAGTCTGTGGAAAAGCACTTTCATTGAAAGGGGTTGCCAAGGTTCAAATGAATTACGAGTTTCCGAAATACCAGCAAATATTTTTTCACCCAATCTTGATGATACGTGGTGATAATGATCGATACACAAATACCACTTGGCTCACCAAATTTTGTTCTTCTGGTTTGAAGCGTTCGTCTACAGTAGTCGTTTTTATATTTAGGTTTCCCTCTGTTCTCTCCTATATAGATAGATGAATTTGGAACTCTAAATCCAACATGGTTTGTAGAATCTCTTTGAAACTTGACTAAATAAAGTACTTCTCAGTTTTGTCTCAACGGTTTGTTTCCTCTTCAAGTAGCCCTAGGCAGAGACTGTGGAAAAGCACTTTAATTGAGAGGCGATGCCAAGCTTCTAAGAAATAACGAGTTTCCGAAATACCAGCAAATATTTTTTTACCCAATCTTGATGATACTTGGTGTTAATGATCAGGACACAAATCCCTCTTGGATCATCAAATTCTGTTCTTCCAGGTTGAAGCGCTCGTCTACAGTAGAAGTTTTTATATTTAGGTTTCCCTCTGCTCTCCTATATAGGTAAATGAATTTGGAACTCTAAATCCAACATGGTTTGTAGTAGCTCTTAGAAACTTGACAAAAAAAGTAGTTCTCAGTTTTGTCTCTATGGTTTTTTTTTTTCTTCAAGTAGCCCTAAGCAGAGAGTGTGGAAAAGCACTTTCATTAAAAGGGGTTGCCAAGCTACCAAGAAATTACGAGTTTCCAAAATACCAGCAAATATTTTTTCACCCAATCTTGATGATACGTGGTGGTAATGATCGGTACACAAATCCCACTTTACTCACCAAATTTTGTTCTTCTAGGTTGAAGCGTTCATTTACATTAGCAGTTTTTATTTTTAGGTTTCCCTCTGTTCTCTACTATATAGATAGATGAATTTGGAACTCTAAATCCAACATGTTTTGTAGAAGCTCTTTGAAACTTGACAAAATAAAGGAGTTCTCACTTTTGTCTCTATGGTTTGTTTCCTATTCAAGTAGCCCTAGGCACAGACTGTGGAAAAGCACTTTCATTGAGAGAGGTTTCCAAGCTTCTAAAAAATAACGAGTTTCCGAAATACCAGCAAATATTTTTTCACCCAATCTTGATGATACGTGGTGGTAATTATCAGTACACAAATGCCACTTGGCTCACCAAATTGTGTTCTTCTAGGTTGAAGCGTTCGTTTACAGTAGCAGTTTTTATTTTTAGGTTTCACTCTGTTCTCTCCTATATAGATAGATGAATTTGGAACACTAAATCCAACATGGTTTGTAGTAGCTCTTTGAAACATGACAAAATAAAGGAGTTCTCAGTTTTGTCTCTATTGTTTGTTTCCTCTTCAAGTAGCCCTAGTCTCAAACTGTGGAAAAGCACTTTCATTGAAAGGGGTTGCCAACTTCTAAGAAATAACGAGTTTCCGAAATACCTGCAAATATTTTTTCACCCAATCTTGATGATACTGGTGGTAATGATCAGTACACAAATCCCACTTGACTCACCAAATTTGGTTCTTCTAGGTTGAAGCGTTCGTTTACAGTAGCAGTTTATATTTTTAGGTGTCCCTCTGTTCTCTCCTATATAGATAGATGAATTCGGAACCCTAAATGCAACATGGTTTGTAGTAGCTCTTTGAAACTTGACAAAATGAAGGAGTTCTCAGTTTTGTCTCTATGTTTTGTTTCCCCTTCAAGTAGCCCTAGGCACAAACTGTGCTAAAGCACTTTCATTGAGAGGGGTTGCCAGGCTTCTAAGAAATAACGAGTTTCCGAAATACCAGCAAATATTTTTTCACCCAATCTTGATGATACTTGGTGGTAATGACAAGTACACAAATCACACTTGGCTCACCAAATTTTGCTCTTCTAGGTTGAAGCGTTCGTTTACAGTAGCAGTTTTTATTTTTAGGTTTCCCTCTGTTCTCTCCTATATAGATAAATGAATTTGGAACTCTAAATCCAACATGGTTTTTAGTAGCTCTTTGAAACTTGACAAAATAAAAATGTTCTCAGTTTTGTCTCTATGGTTTGTTTCCTCTTCAAGTAGCCCTTAGCAGAGACTGTGGAAAAGCACTTTCATTAAAAGGGGTTGCCAAGTTTCCAAGAAATTACAAGTTTCCGAAATACCAGCAAACAGTTTTTCACCCAATATTGATGATACTTCGTATTAATGACAAGTACACAAATCCCACTTGGATCACCAAATTTTGTTTTTCTAGGTGGAAGCGTTCGTTTACAGGTGCAGTTTTTATTCTTGGTTTCACTCTGTTCTTTCCTATATAGATAGGTGAATTTGGAACTCTATATCCAACACGGTTTGTAGTAGTTCTTTGAAACTTTACAAAATAAAGGAGTTCTCAGTTTTTTCTCTATGGTTTTTTTCCTCTTCAAGTAGCCCTAGGCACAGAGGGTGGAAAAGCACTTTCATTGAGAGGGGTTGTCAAGCTTCTAAGAAATAACGAGTTTCCGAAATACCAGCAAATATTTTTTCACCCAATCTAGATGATACTTGTTGGTAATGATCGGTACACAAATCCCACTTGGCTCACCAAATTTTGTTCTTCTAGGTTGAAGCGTTCGTCTACAGTAGTCATTTTTATATTTAGGTTTCCCTCTGTTCTCTCCTATATAGATAGATAAATGTGGAACTCTAAATCCAACATGGTTTGTAGTCGCTTTTTGAAACTTGACAAAAAAAAGTAGTTTTCAGTTTTGTCTCTATGGTTTGTTTCCTCCTTAAGTAGCCCTAAGCAGAGACTGTGTATAAGCACTTTAATTGAAAGGGGTTGCCAACTTCCAAGAAATTACGAGTTTCCGAAATACCAGCATATATTCTTTCACCCAAACTTGATGATACTTGGTGGTAATTAGAAGTACACAAATCCCACGTGGCTCACCAAATTTTGTTCTTATAGGTTTAAGCATTCTTCTACAGTAGCAGTTTTTATATTTAGGTTTCACTCTGTTCTCTCCTATATAGATAGATGAATTTGGAACTCTAAATCCAACATGGCTTGTAGTAGTTCTTTGAAACTTGACAAAATAAAGTAGTTCTAAGTTTTGTCTCTAGGGTTTGTTTCCTCTTCATGTAGCCTTAAGCAGAGACTGTGGAAATGCACTTTCATTGAAAGGGGTTGCCAAGCTTCTCAGAAATTACGAGTTTCCGTAATACAAGCAAATATTTTTTCACCCAATCTGGATGATACTTGGTGGTAATGATTGGTACACAAATCCCACTTGGCTCACCAAATTTTGTTCTTCTAGGTTGAAGCGTTCGTTTACAGTAGCAGTTTATATTTTTAGGTTTCCCTCTGTTCTCTCCTATATAGATAGATGAATTTGGAACTCTAAATCCAACATGGTTTCTAGTAGCTCTTTGAAATCTTGACAAAATAAAGGAGTTCTCAGTTTTGTCTCTATGATTTGTTTCCTCTTCAAGTACCCCTAAGCGGAGTCTGTGGAAAAGCACTTTCATTGAAAGGGGTTGCCAAGGTTCAAATGAATTACGAGTTTCCGAAATACCAGCAAATATTTTTTCACCCAATCTTGATGATACGTGGTGATAATGATCGATACACAAATACCACTTGGCTCACCAAATTTTGTTCTTCTGGTTTGAAGCGTTCGTCTACAGTAGTCGTTTTTATATTTAGGTTTCCCTCTGTTCTCTCCTATATAGATAGATGAATTTGGAACTCTAAATCCAACATGGTTTGTAGAATCTCTTTGAAACTTGACTAAATAAAGTACTTCTCAGTTTTGTCTCAACGGTTTGTTTCCTCTTCAAGTAGCCCTAGGCAGAGACTGTGGAAAAGCACTTTAATTGAGAGGCGATGCCAAGCTTCTAAGAAATAACGAGTTTCCGAAATACCAGCAAATATTTTTTTACCCAATCTTGATGATACTTGGTGTTAATGATCAGGACACAAATCCCTCTTGGATCATCAAATTCTGTTCTTCCAGGTTGAAGCGCTCGACTACAGTAGAAGTTTTTATATTTAGGTTTCCCTCTGCTCTCCTATATAGGTACATGAATTTGGAACTCTAAATCCAACATGGTTTGTAGTAGCTTTTAGAAACTTGACAAAAAAAGTAGTTCTCAGTTTTGTCTCTATGGTTTTTTTTTTCTTCAAGTAGCCCTAAGCAGAGAGTGTGGAAAAGCACTTTCATTAAAAGGGGTTGCCAAGCTACCAAGAAATTACGAGTTTCCAAAATACCAGCAAATATTTTTTCACCCAATCTTGATGATACGTGGTGGTAATGATCGGTACACAAATCCCACTTTACTCACCAAATTTTGTTCTTCTAGGTTGAAGCGTTCATTTACATTAGCAGTTTTTATTTTTAGGTTTCCCTCTGTTCTCTACTATATAGATAGATGAATTTGGAACTCTAAATCCAACATGGTTTGTAGAAGCTCTTTGAAACTTGACAAAATAAAGGAGTTCTCACTTTTGTCTCTATGGTTTGTTTCCTATTCAAGTAGCCCTAGGCACAGACTGTGGAAAAGCACTTTCATTGAGAGAGGTTTCCAAGCTTCTAAAAAATAACGAGTTTCCGAAATACCAGCAAAGATTTTTTCACCCAATCTTGATGATACGTGGTGGTAATGATCAGTACACAAATGCCACTTGGCTCACCAAATTGTGTTCTTCTAGGTTGAAGCGTTCGTTTACAGTAGCAGTTTTTATTTTTAGGTTTCACTCTGTTCTCTCCTATATAGATAGATGAATTTGGAACACTAAATCCAACATGGTTTGTAGTAGCTCTTTGAAACATGACAAAATAAAGGAGTTCTCAGTTTTGTCTCTATTGTTTGTTTCCTCTTCAAGTAGCCCTAGTCTCAAACTGTGGAAAAGCACATTCATTGAAAGGGGTTGCCAACTTCTAAGAAATAACGAGTTTCCGAAATACCTGCAAATATTTTTTCACAGAATCTTGATGATACTGGTGGTAATGATCAGTACACAAATCCCACTTGACTCACCAAATTTGGTTCTTCTAGGTTGAAGCGTTCGTTTACAGTAGCAGTTTATATTTTTAGGTGTCCCTCTGTTCTCTCCTATATAGATAGATGAATTCGGAACCCTAAATGCAACATGGTTTGTAGTAGCTCTTTGAAACTTGACAAAATGAAGGAGTTCTCAGTTTTGTCTCTATGTTTTGTTTCCCCTTCAAGTAGCCCTAGGCACAAACTGTGCTAAAGCACTTTCATTGAGAGGGGTTGCCAGGCTTCTAAGAAATAACGAGTTTCCGAAATACCAGCAAATATTTTTTCACCCAATCTTGATGATACTTGGTGGTAATGACAAGTACACAAATCACACTTGGGTCACCAAATTTTGCTCTTCTAGGTTGAAGCGTTCGTTTACAGTAGCAGTTTTTATTTTTAGGTTTCCCTCTGTTCTCTCCTATATAGATAAATGAATTTGGAACTCTAAATCCAACATGGTTTGTAGTAGCTCTTTGAAACTTGACAAAATAAAAATGTTCTCAGTTTTGTCTCTATGGTTTGTTTCCTCTTCAAGTAGCCCTTAGCAGAGACTGTGGAAAAGCACTTTCATTAAAAGGGGTTGCCAAGCTTCCAAGAAATTACAATTTTCCGAAATACCAGCAAACAGTTTTTCACCCAACATTGATGATACTTCGTATTAATGACAAGTACACAAATCCCACTTGGCTCACCAAATTTTGTTCTTCGAGGTTGAAGGGTTCGTTTACAGTAGCAGTTTTTATTTTTAGGTTTCACTCAGTTCTCTCCTATATAGATAGATGAATTTGGAACTCTAAATCCAACATGGTTTGTAGTAGCTCTTTGAAACTTGACAAAATAAAGGAGTTCTCAGTTTTGTCTCTATGGTTTGTTTCCTCTTCAATTAGCCCTAGGCACGGACTGTGGAAAAGCACTTTCATTGAGAGGGTTTTCCAAGCTTCTAAGAAATAACGAGTTTCCGAAATACCAGCAAATATTTTTTCACCCAATCCTGATGATACTTGATGGTAATGATCAGTACACAAATACCACTTGGCTCACCAAATTGTGTTCTTCTTGGTTGAAGAGTTCGTTTACAGTAGCAGTTTTTATTTTTAGGTTTCACTCTGTTCTCTTTATATTGATAGATGAATTTGGAACTCTAAATCCAACATGGTTTGTAGTAGCTCTTTGAAACTTGACAAAAGAAAAAAGTTCTCAGTTTTGTCTCTATGGTTTGTTTCCTCTTCAAATAGCCCTAGGCACAGACTGGGGAAAAGCACATTCATTGAGAGGGGTTGCCAAGCTTCTAGAAATAACGAGTTTCCAAAATACCAGCAAATATTTTTTCACCCAATCTTGATGATACTCGGTGGTAATGACAAGTACACAAATCCCACTTGGCTCACCAAATTTTGCTCTTCTAGGTTGAAGCGTTTGTTTACAGTAGCAGTTTTTATTTTTAGGTTTCCCTCTGTTCTCTCCTATATAGATAGATGAATTTGGAACTCTAAATCCAACATGGTTTGTAGTAGCTGTTTGAAACTTGACAAAAGAAAAAAGTTCTCAGTTTTGTCTCTATCCTTTGTTTCCTCTTCAAATAGCCCTAGGCACAGACTGGGGAAAAGCACATTCATTGAGAGGGGTTGCCAAGCTTCTAAGAAATAACGAGTTTCCGAAATACCAGCAAATATTTTTTCACCCAATCTTCATGATACGCCTTGGTAATGATCAGTACACAAATGCCACTTGGCTCACCAAATTGTTTTCTTCTAGGTTGAAGCGTTCGTTTATAGACCAGTTTTTATTTTTAGGTATCACTCTGTTCTTTCCCATATAGACAGATGAATTTGGAACTCTAAATCCAATATGGTTTGTAGTAGCTCTTTGAAACTTAACAAAATAAAGGAGTTCTCAGTTTTGTCTCTATGGTTTGTTTCCTCTCCAAGTAGCCCTAGGCACAAACTGTAGAACAGCACTTTCATTGAAAGGGTTGCCAAGCTTCTAAGAAATAACGAGTTTCCGAAATACCAGCAAATATTTTTTCACCCAATCTTGATGATACTTGGAGGTAATGATCAGTACACAAATCACACTTGGCTCACCAAATTTTGTTCTTCTAGGTTGAAGCATTCGTTTACAGTAGCAGTTTTTATTTTTAGGTTTCCCTCTGTTCGCTCCTATATAGATAGCTGAATTTGGAACTCCAAATCCAACATGGTTTGTAGTAGCTCTTTGAAACTTGACAAAATAAAGGAGTTCTCAGTTTTGTCTTTATGATTTGTTTCTTCTTCAAGTAGCCCTAAGCAGAAACTGGGGAAAAGCACTTTCATTTAAAGGGTTTGCCAAGCTCCCAAAAAATTACGGGTTGCCGAAATACCGGCAAATATTTTTTCACCCCATCTTGGTGATACTTGGTGGTAATTACAAATACACAAATCCCACTTGGATCACCAAATTTTTCTCTTCAATTTTGAAGCGTTCGTTTACAAGTGCAGTTTTTATTTTTAGGTTTCCCTCTCTTCTCTCCTATATAGATAGATGAATTTGGAACTCTAAATCCAACATGGTTTGTAGTAGCTCTTTGAAACTTGACAAAATAAAAATGTTCTCAGTGTTGTCTCTATGGTTTGTTTCCTCTTCAAGTAGCCCTAAGCAGAGACTGTGGAAAAGCACTTTCATTAAAAGGGGTTGCCAAGCTTCCAAGAAATTACGAGTTTGGAAATACCAGCAAATATTTTTTCACCCAATCTTGATGATACTTGGTGGTAATGATACGTACACAAATCCCACTTGGCTCACCAAATTTTGTTCTTCTAGGTTGAAGCGTTCGTTTACAGTAGCTGTTTTTATTTTTAGGTTTCACTCTGTTCTCTCCTAGGTATATAGACGAATTTAAAACACTAAATCCAACATGGTTTGTAGTAGCTCTTTGAAACGTGACAAAATAAAGGAGATCTCAGTTTTGTCTCTATGGTTTGTTTCCTCTTCAAGTACCCCTAGGCACAGACTTTGGAAAAGCAGTTTCATTGAGAGTTGTTTTCAAGCTTCTAAGAAATAACGAGTTTCCAAAATAACAGCAAATATTTTTTCACCCAATCTTGATGATACTTGTGGTAATGATCAGTACACAAATTCCACTTGACTCACCAAATTTGGTTCTTCTACGTTGAAGCGTTCGTTTACAGTAGCAGTTTATATTTTTAGGTGTCCCTCTGTTCTCTCCTATATAGATAGATGAATTTGGAACTATAAATCCAACATGGTTTGTAGTAGCTCTTTGAATCTTGAGAAAATAAAGGAGTTCTCAGTTTGGTCTCTATGATTTGTTTCCTCCTCAAGTATCCCTTAGCAGAGACTGTGGAAAAGCACTTTCATTGAAAGGGGTTGCCAAGCTTCCAAGAAATTAAAAGTTTCCGAAATATCAGCAAACTCTTTTTCACCCAATCTTGATGATACTTGGTGTTAATGACAAGTACACAAATCCCACTTGGCTCACCAAATTTTGTTCTTCGAGGTTGATGCGTTCGGTTACAGTAGCAGTTTTTATTTTTAGGTTTCACTCTGTTCTTTTTTATATAGATAGATGAATTTGGAACTCAAATCCAACATGGATTTCAGTAGCTCTTTGAAACTTGACAAAATAAAGAAGTTCTCAGTTTTGTCTCTATGTTTTGTTTCCTCTTCAGTAGCACTAGGCAGAGAATATGGAAAAGCACTTTCATTGAGAGGGGTTGCCAGGCTTCTAAGAAATAACGAGTTTCCGAAAACCAGCAAATATTTTTTCACCCAATCTTGATGATACGTGGTGATAATGATCGATACACAAATACCACTTGGCTCACCAAATTTTGTTCTTCTGGTTTGAAGCGTTCGTCTACAGTAGTCGTTTTTATATTTAGGTTTCCCTCTGTTCTCTCCTATATAGATAGATGAATTTGGAACTCTAAATCCAACATGGTTTGTAGAATCTCTTTGAAACTTGACTAAATAAAGTACTTCTCAGTTTTGTCTCAACGGTTTGTTTCCTCTTCAAGTAGCCCTAGGCAGAGACTGTGGAAAAGCACTTTAATTGAGAGGCGATGCCAAGCTTCTAAGAAATAACGAGTTTCCGAAATACCAGCAAATATTTTTTTACCCAATCTTGATGATACTTGGTGTTAATGATCAGGACACAAATCCCTCTTGGATCATCAAATTCTGTTCTTCCAGGTTGAAGCGCTCGTCTACAGTAGAAGTTTTTATATTTAGGTTTCCCTCTGCTCTCCTATATAGGTACATGAATTTGGAACTCTAAATCCAACATGGTTTGTAGTAGCTCTTAGAAACTTGACAAAAAAAGTAGTTCTCAGTTTTGTCTCTATGGTTTTTTTTTTCTTCAAGTAGCCCTAAGCAGAGAGTGTGGAAAAGCACTTTCATTAAAAGGGGTTGCCAAGCTACCAAGAAATTACGAGTTTCCAAAATACCAGCAAATATTTTTTCACCCAATCTTGATGATACGTGGTGGTAATGATCGGTACACAAATCCCACTTTACTCACCAAATTTTGTTCTTCTAGGTTGAAGCGTTCATTTACATTAGCAGTTTTTATTTTTAGGTTTCCCTCTGTTCTCTACTATATAGATAGATGAATTTGGAACTCTAAATCCAACATGGTTTGTAGAAGCTCTTTGAAACTTGACAAAATAAAGGAGTTCTCACTTTTGTCTCTATGGTTTGTTTCCTATTCAAGTAGCCCTAGGCACAGACTGTGGAAAAGCACTTTCATTGAGAGAGGTTTCCAAGCTTCTAAAAAATAACGAGTTTCCGAAATACCAGCAAAGATTTTTTCACCCAATCTTGATGATACGTGGTGGTAATGATCAGTACACAAATGCCACTTGGCTCACCAAATTGTGTTCTTCTAGGTTGAAGCGTTCGTTTACAGTAGCAGTTTTTATTTTTAGGTTTCACTCTGTTCTCTCCTATATAGATAGATGAATTTGGAACACTAAATCCAACATGGTTTGTAGTAGCTCTTTGAAACATGACAAAATAAAGGAGTTCTCAGTTTTGTCTCTATTGTTTGTTTCCTCTTCAAGTAGCCCTAGTCTCAAACTGTGGAAAAGCACTTTCATTGAAAGGGGTTGCCAACTTCTAAGAAATAACGAGTTTCCGAAATACCTGCAAATATTTTTTCACCCAATCTTGATGATACTGGTGGTAATGATCAGTACACAAATCCCACTTGACTCACCAAATTTGGTTCTTCTAGGTTGAAGCGTTCGTTTACAGTAGCAGTTTATATTTTTAGGTGTCCCTCTGTTCTCTCCTATATAGATAGATGAATTCGGAACCCTAAATGCAACATGGTTTGTAGTAGCTCTTTGAAACTTGACAAAATGAAGGAGTTCTCAGTTTTGTCTCTATGTTTTGTTTCCCCTACAAGTAGCCCTAGGCACAAACTGTGCTAAAGCACTTTCATTGAGAGGGGTTGCCAGGCTTCTAAGAAATAACGAGTTTCCGAAATACCAGCAAATATTTTTTCACCCAACATTGATGATACTTCGTATTAATGACAAGTACACAAATCCCACTTGGCTCACCAAATTTTGTTCTTCGAGGTTGAAGGGTTCGTTTACAGTAGCAGTTTTTATTTTTAGGTTTCACTCAGTTCTCTCCTATATAGATAGATGAATTTGGAACTCTAAATCCAACATGGTTTGTAGTAGCTCTTTGAAACTTGAAAAAATAAAGGAGTTCTCAGTTTTGTCTCTATGGTTTGTTTCCTCTTCAATTAGCCCTAGGCACGGACTGTGGAAAAGCACTTTCATTGAGAGGGTTTTCCAAGCTTCTAAGAAATAACGAGTTTCCGAAATACCAGCAAATATCTTTTCACCCAATCCTGATGATACTTGATGGTAATGATCAGTACACAAATACCACTTGGCTCACCAAATTGTGTTCTTCTTGGTTGAAGAGTTCGTTTACAGTAGCAGTTTTTATTTTTAGGTTTCACTCTGTTCTCTTTATATTGATAGATGAATTTGGAACTCTAAATCCAACATGGTTTGTAGTAGCTCTTTGAAACTTGAGAAAATAAAAAAGTTCTCAGTTTTGTCTCTATGGTTTGTTTCCTCTTCAAGTAGCCCTTGGCAGAGACTGTGGAAAAGCACTTTCATTAAAAGGGGTTGCCAAGCTTCCAAGAAATTACAAGTTTCCGAAATACCAGCAAACAGTTTTTCACCCAACATTGATGATACTTCGTATTAATGACAAGTACACAAATCCCACTTGGCTCACCAAATTTTGTTCTTCGAGGTTGAAGGGTTCGTTTACAGTAGCAGTTTTTATTTTTAGGTTTCACTCAGTTCTCTCCTATATAGATAGATGAATTTGGAACTCTAAATCCAACATGGTTTGTAGTAGCTCTTTGAAACTTGACAAAATAAAGGAGTTCTCAGTTTTGTCTCTATGGTTTGTTTCCTCTTCAATTAGCCCTAGGCACGGACTGTGGAAAAGCACTTTCATTGAGAGGGTTTTCCAAGCTTCTAAGAAATAACGAGTTTCCGAAATACCAGCAAATATTTTTTCACCCAATCCTGATGATACTTGATGGTAATGATCAGTACACAAATACCACTTGGCTCACCAAATTGTGTTCTTCTTGGTTGAAGAGTTCGTTTACAGTAGCAGTTTTTATTTTTAGGTTTCACTCTGTTCTCTTTATATTGATAGATGAATTTGGAACTCTAAATCCAACATGGTTTGTAGTAGCTCTTTGAATCTTGACAAAAGAAAAAAGTTCTCAGTTTTGTCTCTATGGTTTGTTTCCTCTTCAAATAGCCCTAGGCACAGACTGGGGAAAAGCACATTCATTGAGAGGGGTTGCCAAGCTTCTAGAAATAACGAGTTTCCAAAATACCAGCAAATATTTTTTCACCCAATCTTGATGATACTCGGTGGTAATGACAAGTACACAAATCCCACTTGGCTCACCAAATTTTGCTCTTCTAGGTTGAAGCGTTTGTTTACAGTAGCAGTTTTTATTTTTAGGTTTCCCTCTGTTCTCTCCTATATAGATAGATGAATTTGGAACTCTAAATCCAACATGGTTTGTAGTAGCTGTTTGAAACTTGACAAAAGAAAAAAGTTCTCAGTTTTGTCTCTATCCTTTGTTTCCTCTTCAAATAGCCCTAGGCACAGACTGGGGAAAAGCACATTCATTGAGAGGGGTTGCCAAGCTTCTAAGAAATAACGAGTTTCCGAAATACCAGCAAATATTTTTTCACCCAATCTTCATGATACGCCTTGGTAATGATCAGTACACAAATGCCACTTGGCTCACCAAATTGTTTTCTTCTAGTTTGAAGCGTTCGTTTATAGACCAGTTTTTATTTTTAGGTATCACTCTGTTCTTTCCCATATAGACAGATGAATTTGGAACTCTAAATCCAATATGGTTTGTAGTAGCTCTTTGAAACTTAACAAAATAAAGGAGTTCTCAGTTTTGTCTCTATGGTTTGTTTCCTCTCCAAGTAGCCCTAGGCACAAACTGTAGAACAGCACTTTCATTGAAAGGGTTGCCAAGCTTCTAAGAAATAACGATTTTCCGAAATACCAGCAAATATTTTTTCACCCAATCTTGATGATACTTGGAGGTAATGATCAGTACACAAATCACACTTGGCTCACCAAATTTTGTTCTTCTAGGTTGAAGCATTCGTTTACAGTAGCAGTTTTTAATTTAGGTTTCCCTCTGTTCGCTCCTATATAGATAGCTGAATTTGGAACTCCAAATCCAACATGGTTTTTAGTAGCTCTTTGAAACTTGACAAAATAAAGGAGTTCTCAGTTTTGTCTCTATGATTTGTTTCTTCTTCAAGTAGCCCTAAGCAGAATCTGGGGAAAAGCACTTTCATTTAAAGGGTTTGCCAAGCTCCCAAAAAATTACGGGTTGCCGAAATACCGGCAAATATTTTTTCACCCCATCTTGGTGATACTTGGTGGTAATTACAAATACACAAATCCCACTTGGCTCACCAAATTTTTCTCTTCAAGTTTGAAGCGTTCGTTTACAAGTGCAGTTTTTATTTTTAGGTTTCCCTCTCTTCTCTCCTATATAGATAGATGAATTTGGAACTCTAAATCCAACATGGTTTGTAGTAGCTCTTTGAAACTTGACAAAATAAAAATGTTCTCAGTGTTGTCTCTATGGTTTGTTTCCTCTTCAAGTAGCCCTAAGCAGAGACTGTGGAAAAGCACTTTCATTAAAAGGGGTTGCCAAGCTTCCAAGAAATTACGAGTTTGGAAATACCAGCAAATATTTTTTCACCCAATCTTGATGATACTTGGTGGTAATGATACGTACACAAATCCCACTTGGCTCACCAAATTTTGTTCTTTTAGGTTGAAGCGTTCGTTTACAGTAGCTGTTTTTATTTTTAGGTTTCACTCTGTTCTCTCCTAGGTATATAGACGAATTTAAAACACTAAATCCAACATGGTTTGTAGTAGCTCTTTGAAACGTGACAAAATAAAGGAGATCTCAGTTTTGTCTCTATGGTTTGTTTCCTCTTCAAGTACCCCTAGGCACAGACTTTGGAAAAGCAGTTTCATTGAGAGTTGTTTTCAAGCTTCTAAGAAATAACGAGTTTCCAAAATAACAGCAAATATTTTTTCACCCAATCTTGATGATACTTGTGGTAATGATCAGTACACAAATTCCACTTGACTCACCAAATTTGGTTCTTCTACGTTGAAGCGTTCGTTTACAGTAGCAGTTTATGTTTTTAGGTGTCCCTCTGTTCTCTCCTATATAGATAGATGAATTTGGAACTATAAATCCAACATGGTTTGTAGTAGCTCTTTGAATCTTGAGAAAATAAAGGAGTTCTCAGTTTGGTCTCTATGATTTGTTTCCTCCTCAAGTATCCCTTAGCAGAGACTGTGGAAAAGCACTTTCATTGAAAGGGGTTGCCAAGCTTCCAAGAAATTAAAAGTTTCCGAAATATCAGCAAACTCTTTTTCACTCAATCTTGATGATACTTGGTGTTAATGACAAGTACACAAATCCCACTTGGCTCACCAAATTTTGTTCTTCGAGGTTGATGCGTTCGGTTACAGTAGCAGTTTTTATTTTTAGGTTTCACTCTGTTCTTTTTTATATAGATAGATGAATTTGGAACTCAAATCCAACATGGATTTCAGTAGCTCTTTGAAACTTGACAAAATAAAGAAGTTCTCAGTTTTGTCTCTATGTTTTGTTTCCTCTTCAGTAGCACTAGGCAGAGAATATGGAAAAGCACTTTCATTGAGAGGGGTTGCCAGGCTTCTAAGAAATAACGAGTTTCCGAAAAGCAGCAAATATTTTTTCACCCAATCTTGATGATACTTGGTGGTAATGACAAGTACACAAATCCCACTTGGCTCACCAAATTTTGTTGTTCTAGGTTGAAGCGTTCGTTTACAGTAGCAGTTTATATATTTAGGTGTCCCTCTGCTCTCTCCTATATAGATAGATAAATTTGGAACTCTAAATCCAACATTGTTTGTAGTAGCTTTTTGAAACTTGACAATATAAAGGAGTTCTCAGTTTTGTCTCTATGATTTGTCCTCTTCAAGTAGAACTAAGCAGAGACTGTGGAAAAGCACTTTCATTGAAAGGGTTTGCCAAGCTCCCAAAAAATTACGGGTTTCCGAAATACCGGAAAATATTTTTTCACCCAATCTTGATGATACTTAGTGGTAATTACAAGTACACAAATCCCACTTGGCTCACCAAATTTTGCTCTTCTAGGTTGAAGCGTTCGTTCACAAGAGCAGTATTTATTTTTAGGTTTCCCTCTGTTCTCTCCTATATAGATAGATGAATTTTAACTCTAAATCCAACATGGTTTGTAGTAGCTCCTTGAAACTTGACAAAATAAAAATGTTCTCAGTTTTGTCTCTATGGTTTGTTTCCTCTTTAAATCGCCCTAGGCACCGACTGGGGAAAAGCACATTCATTGAGAGGGTTTGCAGAGCTTCTAAGAAATAACGAGTTTTCGAAATACCAGCAAATATTTTTTCATGCAATCTTGATGATACGTGGTAGTAATGATCAGTACACAAATCCCACTTGGCTCACCAAATTGTGTTCTTCTAGGTTGAAGCGTTCGTTTACAGTAGCAGTTTTTATTTTTAGGTTTCACTCTGTTCTCTCCTATATAGATAGATGAATTTGGAAATCTAAATCCAACATGGTTTGTAGTAGCTCTTTGAAACTTGACAAAATAAAGGAGTTCTCAGTTTTGTCTCTATGGTTTGTTTCCTCTTCAACTAGCCCTAGGCTCAAACTGTGGAAAAGCAGTTTCATTGAAAGGGGTTGCCAACTTCTAAGAAATAACGAGTTTCCGAAATACCAGCAAATATTTTTTCACCCAATCTTGATGATACTGGTGGTAATGATCAGTACACAAATCCCACTTGACTCACCAAATTTGGTTCTTCTAGGTTGAAGCGTTCGTTTACAGTAGCAGTTTATATTTTTAGGTGTCAATCTGTTCTGTCCTATATAGATAGATGAATTTGGAACTCTAAAACCAGCATGGTTTGTAGTAGCTCTTTGAAACTTGACAAAATAAAGGAGATCTCAGTTTTGTCTCTATGGTTTGTTTCCTCTTCAAGTAGACCTAGGCACAGACTGTGGAAAAGCACTTTCATTGAGAGGGTTTCCCAAGCTTCTAAGAAATAACGAGTTTCCGAAACATCAGCAAATATTTTTTCACCCAATCATGATGATACTTGGTGGTAATGATCAGTACACAAATACCACTTTGCTCACCTAATTGTGTCCTTCTAGGTTGAAGTGTTCGTTTACAGTAGCAGTTTTTATTTTTAGGATTCACTCTGTTCTCTTTTATATAGATAGATGAATTCGGAACTCTAAATCCAACATGGTTTGTAGTAACTCTTTGAAACTTGACAAAATGAAGGAGTTCTGAGTTTTGTCTCTATGTAGTGTTTCCCCTTCAAGTAGCCCTAGGCACAGACTGTGCTAAAGCTCTTTCATTGAGAGGGGTTGCCAGGCTTCTAAGAAATAACGAGTTTCCGAAATACCAGCAAATATTTTTTCACCCAATCTTGATGATACTTGGTGGTAATGA
>NW_027511302.1:0-26464 GCF_048772815.1 Callospermophilus lateralis
TTTTTAGGTTTCACTCTGTTTTCTCCTATATTGACAAATGTAGTTTGAACTCTAAATCAAACACGGTTTGTGCTAGCTTCTTGAAACTTGAAACAGTAAAGTAGTTCTACATTCTATTTTTATTTTTTGTTTCCTCTGGATTTAGACCTAAGCAGAGACTGACGAAAGACACATTCAATGAAAGGCGTTGTTAGGCTGCCAAAATACTACAGTCTCCT
The DNA here is from genome assembly GCF_048772815.1 of Callospermophilus lateralis. Classification (NCBI taxonomy): domain Eukaryota; kingdom Metazoa; phylum Chordata; class Mammalia; order Rodentia; family Sciuridae; genus Callospermophilus; species Callospermophilus lateralis. The sequence goes on from NW_027511302.1 coordinate 219, forward strand.
GAAATCTCAACATATTTTTTTTCCGACCTTCATGATAATTTCAAGTAATGAGCAGTACACCAATAAAACGTGGATGTTCAAGTTTCGTTCTCCTAGGTTGAAGCATTCGTTTGCAGTAACAGTATGAATTTTAAGTTTTCACTCTGTTTTCTCCTATATTGACAGATGCAGTTCGAACTCTAAATAAAACATGATTTGTGCTAGCTTCTTGAAACTTGACACAATAAAGTAGTTCTACGTTCTGTCTCTAAGGTTTGTTTCCTCTTGATGTAGCCTTAAGCAGAGACTGGCGAATAACACTTTCATTGAAAGGCGTTGTTAAGCTTCCAAAAAACTACCGTCTCCTGAAATCTCAACATATATTTTTTCATCCAATCTTCATGATTCTTTCAAGTATTGATCAGTACACCAAACAAACTTGGATGCCCAAGTTTTGTTCTTCTAGTTTGTAGCATTCGTTTGCAGGAACAGTTAGAAATTGTAGGTTTCACTCTGTTTTCTCCTATATTGACAGATGCAGTTAGAACTCTAAATCAAACATGGTTTGTGCTAGCTTCTTGAAACTTGACACAATAAAGTAGTTCTACGTTCTATCTCTAAGGTTTGTTTCCTCTGGATGTAGCCTTAAGCAGAGACTGGCGAATAACACTTTCAATGAAAGGCGTTGTTAAGCTTTCAAAAAACTACCGTCTCCTGAAATCTCAACATATATTTTTTCATCCAATCTTCATGATTCTTTCAAGTATTGATCAGTACACCAATCAAACGTGGATGCCGAAGTTTTGTTCTTCTAGGTTGTAGCATTCGTTTGCAGGAACAGTTAGAAATTATAGGTTTCACTCTGTTTTCTCCTATATTGACAGATGCAGTTGGAACTCTAAATCAAACACGGTTTGTGCTAGCTTCTTGAAACTTGACACAATAAAGTAGTTCTACGTTCTATCTCTAAGGTTTGTTTCCTCTTGTATCCTACAGCTGGGACTGGCGAATAACACTTATACTGAAAGGGGTTGCCAAACTTCCAACACACTAGAGTCTCCTGAAATCTCAACATATATTTTTTCATCCAATCTTCATGATACTTTCAAGTAATGACCAGTACACCAATCCGACTTGGATGCCAAAGTTTAGTTCTCCTAGATTGAAGCATTCTTTTGGAGTAACAGTTTGAATTTTTAGGTTTCACTCTGTTTTCTCCTATATTGACAAATGTAGTTCGAACTCTAAATCAAACACGGTTTGTGCTAGCTTCTTGAAACTTGAAACAGTAAAGTAGTTCTACATTCTATTTTTACTTTTTGTTTCCTCTGGATGTAGACCTAAGCAGAGACTGACGAAAGACACATTCAATGAAAGGCGTTGTTAGGCTGCCAAAATACTACAGTCTCCTGAAATCTCAACATATTTTTTTTCCGACCTTCATGATAATTTCAAGTATTTAGCAGTACACCAATAAAACGTGGATGTTCTAGTTTCGTTCTCTAGGTTGAATCATTCGTTTGCAGTAACAGTTTGAATTTTTAGTTTTCACTGTTTTCTCCTATATTGACAGATGCAGTTCGAACTCTAAATCAAACATGGTTTGTGCTAGATTCGTGAAACTTGACACAATAAAGTAGTTCTACGTTCTATCTCTAAGGTTTGTTTCCTCTTGATGTAGCCTTAAGCAGAGACAGGCGAATAACACTTTCAATGTAAGGCGTTTTAAGCTTCCAGAAAACTACCGTCTCCTGAAATCTCAACACATTTTTTTTTCATCCAATCTTCATGATTCTTTCAAGTATTGATTAGTACACCAATCAAACGTGGATGCCCAAGTTTTGTTCTTCTAGGTTGTAGCATTCGTTTGCAGGAACAGTTAGAAATTATAGGTTTCACTCTGTTGTCTCCTATATTGACAGATGCAGTTAGAACTCTAAATCAAACACGGTTTGTGCTAGCTTCTTGAAACTTGACACAATAAAGTAGTTCTACGTTCTATCTCTAAGGTTTGTTTCCTCTTGTATCCTACAGCTGGGACTGGCGAATAACACTTATACTGAAAGGGGTTGCCAAACTTCCAACACACTTGAGTCTCCTGAAATCTCAACATATATTTTTTCATCCAATCTTCATGATACTTTCAAGTAATGACCAGTACACCAATCCCACTTGGATGCCAAAGTTTAGTTCTCCTAGATTGAAGCATTCTTTTGGAGTAACAGTTTAAATTTTTAGGTTTCACTCTGTTTTCTCCTATATTGACAAATGTAGTTCGAACTCTAAATCAAACACGGTTTGTGCTAGCTTCTTGAAACTTGAAACAGTAAAGTAGTTCTACATTCTATTTTTATTTTTTGTTTCCTCTGGATGTAGACCTAAGCAGAGACTGACGAAAGACACATTCAATGAAAGGCGTTGTTAGGCTGCCAAAATACTACAGTCTCCTGAAATCTCAACATATTTTTTTTTCCGACCTTCATGATAATTTTAAGTAATGAGCAGTACACCAATAAAACGTGGATGTTCAAGTTTTGTTCTCCTAGGTTGAAGCATTCGTTTGCAGTAACAGTTTGAATTTTTAGTTTTCACTCTGTTTTCTCCTATATTGACAGATGCAGTTCGAACTCTAAATCAAACACGGTTTGTGCTAGCTTCTTGAAACTTGCAAAATAAAGTAGTTCTACGTTCTACCGCTAAGGTTTGTTTCCTCTTGTATCCTACAGCTGGGACTGGCAAATAACACTTATACTGAAAGGGGTTGCGAAACTTCCAACACACTAGAGTCTCAAGAAATCTCAACATATATTTTCTCATCCAATCTTCATGATACTTTCAAGTAATGATCAGTACACCAATCCCACTTGGATGCCAAAGTTTAGTTCTCCTAGATTGAAGCATTCTTTTGGAGTAACAGTTTGAATTTTTAGGTTTCACTTTGTTTTCTCCTATATTGACAAATGTAGTTCGAACTCTAAATCAAACACGGTTTGTGCTAGCTTCTTGAAACTTGAAACTGTAAAGTAGTTCTACATTCTGTTTTTATTTTTTGTTTCCTCTGGATATAGACCTAAGCAGAGACTGACGAAAGACACATTCAATGAAAGGCGTTGTTATGCTGCCAAAATACTACAGTCTCCTGAAATCTCAACATATTTTTTTTTCCGACCTTCATGATCATTTCAAGTAATGAGCAGTACACCAATAAAACGTGGATGTTCAAGTTTTGTTCTCCTAAGTTGAAGCATTCGTTTGCAGTAACAGTTTAAATTTTTAGTTTTCACTCTGTTTTCTCCTATATTGACAGATGCAGTTCGAACTCTAAATCAAACATGGTTTGTGCTAGCTTCTTGAAACTTGACACAATAAAGTCGTTCTACATTCTATCTCTGAGGTTTGTTTCCTCTTGATGTAGCCTTAAGCAGAGACTGGCGAATAACACTTTCAATGAAAGGTGTTGTTAAGCTTCCAAAAAACTACCGTCTCATGAAACTCAGCATATATTTTTTTATCCAATCTTCATGATTCTTTCAAGTATTGATCAGTACACCAATCAAACGTGGATGCCCAAGTTTTGTTCTTCTAGGTTGTAGCATTCGTTTGCAGGAACAGTTAGAAATTACAGGTTTCACTCTGTTTTCTCCTATATTGACAGATGCAGTTAGAACTCTAAATCAAACACGGTTTGTGCTAGCTTCTTGAAACTTGCAAAATAAAGTAGTTCTACGTTCTATCTCTAAGGTTTGTTTCCTCTTGATGTAGCCTTAAGCAGAGACTGGCGAATAATACTTTCAATGAAAGGCGTTGTTAAGCTTCCAAAAAACTGCAGTCTCCTGAAATCTCAACATACATTCTTTCATCCAATCTTCATGATTCTTTCAAGTACTGATCAGTACACCAATCAAACGTGGATGCCCAAGTTTTGTTCTTCTAGGTTGTAGCATTCGTTTGCAGGAACAGTTAAAAATTACAGGTTTCACTCTGTTTTCTCCTATATTGACAGATGCAGTTAGAACTCTAAATCAAACACGGTTTGTGCTAGCTTCTTGAAACTTGCAAAATAAAGTAGTTCTACGTTCTATCTCTAAGGTTTGTTTCCTCTTGATGTAGCCTTAAGCAGAGACTGGCGAATAACACTTTCAATGAAAGGCGTTGTTAAGCTTCCAAAAAACTACCGTCTCATGAAACTCAGCATATATTTTTTTATCCAATCTTCATGATTCTTTCAAGTATTGATCAGTACACCAATCAAACGTGGATGCCCAAGTTTTGTTCTTCTAGGTTGTAGCATTCGTTTGCAGGAACAGTTAGAAATTACAGGTTTCACTCTGTTTTCTCCTATATTGACAGATGCAGTTAGAACTCTAAATCAAACACGGTTTGTGCTAGCTTCTTGAAACTTGCAAAATAAAGTAGTCCTACGTTCTATCTCTAAGGTTTGTTTCCTCTTGATGTAGCCTTAAGCAGAGACTGGCGAATAATACTTTCAATGAAAGGCGTTGTTAAGCTTCCAAAAAACTGCAGTCTCCTGAAATCTCAACATACATTCTTTCATCCAATCTTCATGATTCTTTCAAGTACTGATCAGTACACCAATCAAACGTGGATGCCCAAGTTTTGTTCTTCTAGGTTGTAGCATTCGTTTGCAGGAACAGTTAAAAATTACAGGTTTCACTCTGTTTTCTCCTATATTGACAGATGCAGTTAGAGCTCTAAATCAAACACGGTTTGTGCTAGCTTCTTGAAACTTGACAAAATAAAGTAGTTCTACGTTCTATCTCTAAGGTTTGTTACCTCTTGATGTAGCCTTAAGCAGAGACTGGCGTATAATACTTTCAATGAAAGGCGTTGTTAAGCTTCCAAAAAACTACCGTCTCCAGAAATCTCAGCATACATTTTTTCATCCAATCTTCATGATTCTTTCAAGTATTGATCAGTACACCAATCAAAAGTGGATGCCCAAGTTTTGTTCTTCTAGGTTGTAGCATTCGTTTGCAGGAACAGTTAGAAATTATAGGTTTCACTCTGTTTTCTCCTATATTGACAGATGCAGTTAGAACTCTAAATCAAACACGGTTTGTGCTAGCTTCTTGAAACTTGACACAATAAAGTAGTTCTACGTTCTATCGCAAAGGTTTTTTTCCTCTTGTATCCTATAGCTGGGACTGGCGAATAACACTTATACTGAAAGGGGTTGCGAAACTTCCAACACACTAGAGTCTCAAAATCTCAACATATATTTTTTCATCCATTCTTCATGATACTTTCAAGTAATGATCAGTACACCAATCCCACTTGGATGCCAAAGTTTAGGTCTCCTAGATTGAAGCATTCTTTTGGAGTAACAGTTTGAATTTTTAGGTTTCACTCTGTTTTCTCCTATTTTGACAAATGTAGTTCGAACTCTAAATCAAACACGGTTTGTGCTAGCTTCTTGAAACTTGAAACAGTAAAGTAGTTCTACATTCTATTTTTATTTTTTGTTTTCTCTGGATGTAGACCTAAGCAGAGACTGACGAAAGACACATTCAATGAAAGGCGTTGTTATGCTGCCAAAATACTACAGTCTCCTGAAATCTCAACATATTTTTTTTTCCGACCTTCATAATAATTTCAAGCAATGAGCAGTACACCAATAAAACGTGGATGTTCAAGTTTTGTTCTCCTAAGATGAAGCATTCGTTTGCAGTAACAGTTTGAATTTTTAGGTTTCACTCTGTTTTCTCCTATATTGACAGATGCAGTTCGAACTCTATATCAAACATGGTTGTGCTAGCTTCTTGAAACTTGACACAATAAAGTAGTTCTACGTTCTATCTCTAAGGTTTGTTTCCTCTTGATGTAGCCTTAAGCAGAGACTGGCGAATAACCCTTTCAATGAAAGTCGTTGTTAAGCTTCCAAAAAACTACCGTATCCTGAAATCTCAACACATATTTTTTCTTCCAATCTTCATGATTCTTTCAAGTATTGATCAGTACACCAATCAAACGGGGATGCCCAAGTTTTGTTCTTCTAGGTTGTAGCATTCGTTTGCAGGAACAGTTAGAAGTTATAGGTTTCACTCTGTTTTCTCCTATATTGACAGATGCAGTTAGAACTCTAAATCAAACACGGTTTGTGCTAGCTTTTGAAACTTGACACAATAAAGTAGTTCTACGTTCTATCTCTAAGGTTTGTTTCCTCTTGTATCCTAAAGCTGGGACTGGCGAATAACAATTATACTGAAAGGGGTTGCCAAACTTCCAACACACTAGAGTCTCCTGAAATCTCAACATATATTTTTTCATCCAATCTTCATGATACATTCAAGTAATGATCAGTACACCACTCCCACTTCGATGCCAAAGTTTAGTTCTCCTAGATTGAAGCATTCTTTTGGAGTAACAGTTTGAATTTTTAGGTTTCACTCTGTTTTCTCCTATATTGACAAAAGTAGTTCTAACTCTAAATCAAACACGGTTTGTGCTAGCTTCTTGAAACTTGAAACAGTAAAGTAGTTCTACATTCTATTTTTATTTTTGTTTCCTCTGGAGGTAGACCTAAGCAGAGACTGACGAAAGACACATTCAATGAAAGGCGTTGTTATGCTGCCAAAATACTACAGTCTCCTGAAATCTCAACATATTTTTTTTTCCGACCTTCATAATAATTTCAAGTAATGAGCAGTACACCAATAAAACGTGGATGTTCAAGTTTTGTTCTCCTAGGTTGAAGCATTCGTTTGCAGTAACAGTTTGAATTTTTAGTTTTCATTCTGTTTTCTCCTATATTGACAGATGCAGTTAGAACTCTAAATCAAACACGGTTTGTGCTAGCTTCTTGAAACTTGACACAATAAAGTAGTTCTACGTTCTATCTCTAAGGTTTGTTTCCTCTTGATGTAGCCTTAAGCAGAGACTGGCGAATAACACTTTCAATGAAAGGCGTTGTTAAGCTTCCAAAAAACTACCGTCTCCTGAAATCTCAACATATATTTTTTCATCCAATCTTCATGATTCTTTCAAGTATTGATCAGTACACCAATCAAACGTGGATGCCCAAGTTTTGTTCTTCTAGGTTGTAGCATTCGTTTGCAGGAACAGTTAGAAATTATATGTTTCACTCTGTTTTCTCCTATATTGACAGATGCAGTTAGAACTCTAAATCAAACACGGTTTGTGCTAGCTTCTTGAAACTTGACACAATAAAGTAGTTCTACGGTCTATCTCTAAGGTTTGTTTCCTCTTGTATCCTACAGCTGGGACTGGCGAATAACACTTATACTGAAAGGGGTTGCCAAACTTCCAACACACTAGAGTCTCCTGAAATCTCAACATATATTTTTTCATCCAATCTTCATGATACTTTCAAGTAATGATCAGTACACCAATCCCACTTGGATGCCAAAGTTTAGTTCTCCTAGATTGAAGCATTCTTTTGGAGTAACAGTTTGAATTTTTAGGTTTCACTCTGTTTTCTCCTATATTGACAAATGTAGTTCGAACTCTAAATCAAACACGGTTTGTGCTAGCTTCTTGAAACTTGAAACAGTAAAGTAGTTCTACATTCTATTTTTATTTTTTGTTTCCTCTGGATGTAGACTTAAGCAGAGACTAACGAAAGACACATTCAATGAAAAGCTTTGTTAGGCTGCCAAAATACTACAGTCTCCTGAAATATCCACATATTTTTTTCCGACCTTCATGATAATTTCAAGTAATGAGCAGTACACCAATAAAACGTGGATGTTCAAGTTTTGTTCTCCTAAGTTGAAGCATTCGTTTGCAGTAACAGTTTGAATTTTTAGTATTCACTCTGTTTTCTCCTATATTGACAGATGCAGTTCGAACTCTATATCAAACATGGTTGTGCTAGCTTCTTGAAACTTGACACAAGAAAGTAGTTCTACGTTCTATCTCTAAGGTTTGTTTCTCTTGATGTAGCCTTAAGCAGAGACTGGCGAATAACCCTTTCAATGAAAGTCGTTGTTAAGCTTCCAAAAAACTACCGTATCCTGAAATCTCAACACATATTTTTTCATCCAATCTTCATGATTCTTTCAAGTATTGATCAGTACACCAATCAAACGGGGATGCCCAAGTTTTGTTCTTCTAGGTTGTAGCATTCGTTTGCAGGAACAGTTAGAAATTATAGGTTTCACTCTGTTTTCTCCTATATTGACAGATGCAGTTAGAACTCTAAATCAAACACGGTTTGTGCTAGCTTCTTGAAATTTGACACAATAAAGTAGTTCTACGTTCTATCTCTAAGGTTTGTTTCCTCTTGTATCCTACAGCTGGGACTGGCGAATAACACTTATACTGAAAGCGGTTGCGAAACTTCCAACACACTAGAGTCTCCTGAAATCTCAACATATATTTTTTCATCCAATCTTCATGATACTTTCAAGTAATGATAAGTACACCAATCCCATTTGGATGCCAAATTTTAGTTCTCCTAGATTGAAGCATTCTTTTGGAGTAGCAGTTTGAATTTTTAGGTTTCACTCTGTTTTCTCCTATATTGACAAATGTAGTTCGAACTCTAAATCAAACACGGTTTGTGCTAGCTTCTTGAAACTTGAAACAGTAAAGTAGTTCTACATTCTATTTTTATTTTTTGTTTCCTCTGGATGTAGACCTAAGCAGAGACTGACGAAAGACACATTCAATGAAAGGCGTTGTTAGGCTGCCAAATACTACCGTCTCCTGAAATCTCAACATATTTTTTTTTCCGAACTTCATGATAATTTCAAGTAATGAGCAGTACACCAATCAAACGTGGATGTTCAAGTTTCGTTCTTCTAGGTTGTAGCATTCGTTTGCAGGAACAGTTAGAAATTATAGGTTTCACTCTGTTTTCTCCTATATTGACAGATGCAGTTAGAACTCTAAATCAAACACGGTTTGTGCTAGCTTCTTGAAACTTGACACAATAAGTAGTTCTACGTCCTATCTCTAAGGTTTGTTTCCTCTTGTATCCTACAGCTGGGACTGGAGAATAACACTTATACTGAAAGGGGTTGCCAAACTTCCAACACACTAGAGTCTCCTGAAATCTCAACATATATTTTTTCATCCAATCTTCATGATACTTTCAAGTAATGATCAGTACACCAATCCCACTTGGATGCCAAAGTTTAGTTCTCCTAGATTGAAGCATTCTTTTGGAGTAAAAGTTTGAATTTTTAGGTTTCACTCTGTTTTCTCCTATATTGACAAATGTAGTTCGAACTCTAAATCAAACACGGTTTGTGCTAGCTTCTTGAAACTTGAAACAGTAAAGTAGTTCTACATTCTATTTTTATTTTTTGTTTCCTCTGGATGTAGACCTAAGCAGAGACTGACGAAAGACACATTCAATGAAAGGCGTTGTTAGGCTGCCAAAATATTACAGTCTCCTGAAATCTCAACATATTTTTTTTTCCGACCTTCATGATAATTTCAAGTAATGAGCAGTACACCAATAAAACGTGGATGTTCAAGGTTCGTTCTCCTAGGTTGAAGCATTCGTTTGCAGTAACAGTTTGAATTTTTAGTTTTCACTCTGTTTTCTCCTATATTGACAGATGCAGTTCGAACTCTAAATCAAACATGGTTTGTGCTAGCTTCTTGAAACTTGAGACAATAAAGTCGTTCTACGTTCTATCTCTAAGGTTTGTTTCCTCTTCATGTAGCCTTAAGCAGAGACTGGCGAATAACACTTTCAATGAAAGGCGTTGTTAAGCTTCCAAAAAACTACCGTCTCATGAAACTCAACATATATTTTTTCATCCAATCTTCATGATTCTTTCAAGTATTGATCAGTACACCAATCAAACGTGGATGCACAAGTTCTGTTCTTTTAGGTTGTAGCATTCGTTTGCAGGAACAGTTAGAAATTACAGGTTTCACTCTGTTTTCTCCTATATTGACAGATGCAGTTAGAACTCTAAATCAAACACGGTTTGTGCTAGCTTCTTGAAACTTGCAAAATAAAGTAGTTCTACGTTCTATCGCTGAGGTTTGTTTCCTCTTGTATCCTACAGCTGGGACTGGCGAATAACACTTATACTGAAAGGGGTTGCGAAACTTCCAACACATTAGAGTCTCAAGAAATCTCAACATATATTTTTTCATCCAATCTTCATGATACTTTCAAGTAATGATCAGTACACCAATCCCACTTGGATGCCAAAGTTTAGTTCTCCTAGATTGAAGCATTCTTTTGGAGTAACAGTTTGAATTTTTAGGTTTCACTTTGTTTTCTCCTATATTGACAAACGTAGTTCGAACTCTAAATCAAACACGGTTTGTGCTAGCTTCTTGAAACTTGAAACTGTAAAGTAGTTCTACATTCTATTTTTATTTTTTGTTTCCTCTGGATGTAGACCTAAGCAGAGACTGACGAAAGACACATTCAATGAAAGGCGTTGTCAGGCTGCCAAAATACTACAGTCTCCTGAAATCTCAACATATTCTTTTTTCCGACCTTCATGATCATTTCAAGTAATGAGCAGTACACCAATAAAACGTGGATGTTCAAGTTTTGTTCTCCTAAGTTGAAGCATTCGTTTGCAGGAACAGTTTGAATTTTTAGTTTTCACTCTGTTTTCTCCTATATTGACAGATGCAGTTCGAACTCTATATCAAACATGGTTTGTGCTAGCTTCTTGAAACTTGACACAATAAAGTAGTTCTACATTCTATCTCTAAGGTTTGTTTCCTCTTGATGTAGCCTTAAGCAGAGACTGGCGAATAACACTTTCAATGAAACTCGTTGTTAAGCTTCCAAAAAACTACCGTCTCCTGAAATCTCAACACATATTTTTTCATCCAATCTTCATGATTCTTTCAAGTATTGATCAGTACACCAATCAAACGTGGATGCCCAAGTTTTGTTCTTCTAGGTTGTAGCATTCGTTTGCAGGAACAGTTAGAAATTATAGGATTCACTCTGTTTTCTCCTATATTGACAGATGCAGTTAGAACTCTAAATCAAACACGGTTTGTGCTAGCTTCTTGAAACTTGACACAATAATGTAGTTCTACGTTCTATCTCTAAGGTTTGTTTCCTCTTGTATCCTACAGCTGGGACTGGCGAATAACACTTATACTAAAAGGGGTTGCCAAACTTCCAACACACTAGAGTCTCCTGAAATCTCAACATATATTTTTTCATCCAATCTTCATGATACTTTCAAGTAATGACCAGTACACCAATCCCACTTGGATGCCAAAGTTTAGTTCTTCTAGATTGAAGCATTCTTTTGGAGTAACAGTTTGAATTTTTAGGTTTCACTCTGTTTTCTCCTATATTGACAAATGTAGTTCGAACTCTAAATCAAACACGGTTTGTGCTAGCTTCTTGAAACTTGAAACAGTAAAGTAGTTCTACATTCTATTTTTATTTTTTGTTTCCTCTGGATGTAGACTTAAGCAGAGACTGACGAAAGACACATTCAATGAAAAGCGTTGTTAGGCTGCCAAAATACTACAGTCTCCTGAAATATCTACATATTTTTTTTCCGACCTTCATGATAATTTCAAGTAATGAGCAGTACACCAATAAAACGTGGATGTTCAAGTTTTGTTCTCCTAGGTTGAAGCATTCGTTTGCAGTAACAGTTTGAATTTTTAGTATTCACTCTGTTTTCTCCTATATTGACAGATGCAGTTCGAAATCTATATCAAACATGGTTGTGCTAGCTTCTTGAAACTTGACACAAGAAAGTAGTTCTACGTTCTATCTCTAAGGTTTGTTTCCTCTTGATGTAGCCTTAAGCAGAGACTGGCGAATAACCCTTTCAATGAAAGTCGTTGTTAAGCTTCCAAAAAACTACCGTATCCTGAAATCTCAACACATATTTTTTCATCCAATCTTCATGATTCTTTCAAGTATTGATCAGTACACCAATCAAACGGGGATGCCCAAGTTTTGTTCTTCTAGGTTGTAGCATTCGTTTGCAGGAACAGTTAGAAATTATAGGTTTCACTCTGTTTTCTCCTATATTGACAGATGCAGTTAGAACTCTAAATCAAACACGGTTTGTGCTAGCTTCTTGAAATTTGACACAATAAAGTAGTTCTACGTTCTATCTCTAAGGTTTGTTTAATCTTGTATCCTACAGCTGGGACTGGCGAATAACACTTATACTGAAAGCGGTTGCGAAACTTCCAACACACTAGAGTCTCCTGAAATCTCAACATATATTTTTTCATCCAATCTTCATGATACTTTCAAGTAATGATAAGTACACCAATCCCATTTGGATGCCAAATTTTAGTTCTCCTAGATTGAAGCATTCTTTTGGAGTAACAGTTTGAATTTTTAGGTTTCACTCTGTTTTCTCCTATATTGACAAATATAGTTCGAACTCTAAATCAAACACGGTTTGTGCTAGCTTCTTGAAACTTGAAACAGTAAAGTAGTTCTACATTCTATTTTTATTTTTTATTTCCTCTGGATGTAGACCTAAGCAGAGACTGACGAAAGACACATTCAATGAAAGGCGTTGTTAGGCTGCCAAAATACTACCGTCTCCTGAAATCTCAACATATTTTTTTTTCCGAACTTCATGATAATTTCAAGTAATGAGCAGTACACCAATCAAACGTGGATGTTCAAGTTTCGTTCTTCTAGGTTGTAGCATTCGTTTGCAGGAACAGTTAGAAATTATAGGTTTCACTCTGTTTTCTCCTATATTGACAGATGCAGTTAGAACTCTAAATCAAACACGGTTTGTGCTAGCTTCTTGAAACTTGACACAATAAAGTAGTTCTACGTTCTATCTCTAAGGTTTGTTTCCTCTTGTATCCTACAGCTGGGACTGGAGAATAACACTTATACTGAAAGGGGTTGCCAAACTTCCAACACACTAGAGTCTCCTGAAATCTCAACATATATTTTTTCATCCAATCTTCATGATACTTTCAAGTAATGATCAGTACACCAATCCCACTTGGATGCCAAAGTTTAGTTCTCCTAGATTGAAGCATTCTTTTGGAGTAACAGTTTGAATTTTTAGGTTTCACTCTGTTTTCTCCTATATTGACAAATGTAGTTCGAACTCTAAATCAAACACGGTTTGTGCTAGCTTCTTGAAACTTGAAACAGTAAAGTAGTTCTACATTCTATTTTTATTTTTTGTTTCCTCTGGATGTAGACCTAAGCAGAGACTGACGAAAGACACATTCAATAAAAGGCGTTGTTAGGCTGCCAAAATATTACAGTCTCCTGAAATCTCAACATATTTTTTTTTCCGACCTTCATGATAATTTCAAGTAATGAGCAGTACACCAATAAAACGTGGATGTTCAAGGTTCGTTCTCCTAGGTTGAAGCATTCGTTTGCAGTAACAGTTTGAATTTTTAGTTTTCACTCTGTTTTCTCCTATATTGACAGATGCAGTTCGAACTCTAAATCAAACATGGTTTGTGCTAGCTTCTTGAAACTTGAGACAATAAATTCGTTCTACGTTCTATCTCTAAGGTTTGTTTCCTCTTCATGTAGCCTTAAGCAGAGACTGGCGAATAACACTTTCAATGAAAGGCGTTGTTAAGCTTCCAAAAAACTACCGTCTCATGAAACTCAACATATATTTTTTCATCCAATCTTCATGATTCTTTCAAGTATTGATCAGTACACCAATCAAACGTTCTGTTCACAAGTTCTGTTCTTTTAGGTTGTAGCATTCGTTTGCAGGAACAGTTAGAAATTACAGGTTTCACTCTGTTTTCTCCTATATTGACAGATGCAGTTAGAACTCTAAATCAAACACGGTTTGTGCTAGCTTCTTGAAACTTGCAAAATAAAGTAGTTCTACGTTCTATCGCTGAGGTTTGTTTCCTCTTGTATCCTACAGCTGGGACTGGCGAATAACACTTATACTGAAAGGGGTTGCGAAACTTCCAACACATTAGAGTCTCAAGAAATCTCAACATATATTTTTTCATCCAATCTTCATGATACTTTCAAGTAATGATCAGTACACCAATCCCACTTGGATGCCAAAGTTTAGTTCTCCTAGATTGAAGCATTCTTTTGGAGTAACAGTTTGAATTTTTAGGTTTCACTTTGTTTTCTCCTATATTGACAAACGTAGTTCGAACTCTAAATCAAACACGGTTTGTGCTAGCTTCTTGAAACTTGAAACTGTAAAGTAGTTCTACATTCTATTTTTATTTTTTGTTTCCTCTGGATGTAGACCTAAGCAGAGACTGACGAAAGACACATTCAATGAAAGGCGTTGTTAGGCTGCCAAAATACTACAGTCTCCTGAAATCTCAACATATTCTTTTTTCCGACCTTCATGATCATTTCAAGTAATGAGCAGTACACCAATAAAACGTGGATGTTCAAGTTTTGTTCTCCTAAGTTGAAGCATTCGTTTGCAGTAACAGTTTGAATTTTTAGTTTTCACTCTGTTTTCTCCTATATTGACAGATGCAGTTCGAACTCTATATCAAACATGGTTTGTGCTAGCTTCTTGAAACTTGACACAATAAAGTAGTTCTACATTCTATCTCTAAGGTTTGTTTCCTCTTGATGTAGCCTTAAGCAGAGACTGGCGAATAACACTTTCAATGAAACTCGTTGTTAAGCTTCCAAAAAACTACCGTCTCCTGAAATCTCAACACATATTTTTTCATCCAATCTTCATGATTCTTTCAAGTATTGATCAGTACACCAATCAAACGTGGATGCCCAAGTTTTGTTCTTCTAGGTTGTAGCATTCGTTTGCAGGAACAGTTAGAAATTATAGGATTCACTCTGTTTTCTCCTATATTGACAGATGCAGTTAGAACTCTAAATCAAACACGGTTTGTGCTAGCTTCTTGAAACTTGACACAATAATGTAGTTCTACGTTCTATCTCTAAGGTTTGTTTCCTCTTGTATCCTACAGCTGGGACTGGCGAATAACACTTATACTAAAAGGGGTTGCCAAATTTCCAACACACTAGAGTCTCCTGAAATCTCAACATATATTTTTTCATCCAATCTTCATGATACTTTCAAGTAATGACCAGTACACCAATCCCACTTGGATGCCAAAGTTTAGTTCTCCTAGATTGAAGCATTCTTTTGGAGTAACAGTTTGAATTTTTAGGTTTCACTCTGTTTTCTCCTATATTGACAAATGTAGTTCGAACTCTAAATCAAACACGGTTTGTGCTAGCTTCTTGAAACTTGAAACAGTAAAGTAGTTCTACATTCTATTTTTATTTTTTGTTTCCTCTGGATGTAGACTTAAGCAGAGACTGACGAAAGACACATTCAATGAAAAGCGTTGTTAGGCTGCCAAAATACTACAGTCTCCTGAAATATCTACATATTTTTTTTTCCGACCTTCATGATAATTTCAAGTAATGAGCAGTACACCAATAAAACGTGGATGTTCAAGTTTCGTTCTCCTAGGTTGAAGCATTCGTTTGCAGTAACAGTTTGAATTTTTAGTTTTCACTCTGTTTTCTCCTATATTGACAGATGCAGTTCGAACTCTAAATCAAACATGGTTTGTGCTAGCTTCTTGAAACTTGACACAATAAAGTCGTTCTACGTTCTATCTCTAAGGTTTGTTTCCTCTTGATGTAGCCTTAAGCAGAGACTGGCGAATAACACTTTCAATGAAAGGCGTTGTTAAGCTTCCAAAAAACTACCGTCTCATGAAACTCAGCATATATTTTTTTATCCAATCTTCATGATTCTTTCAAGTATTGATCAGTACACCAATCAAACGTGGATGCCCAAGTTTTGTTCTTCTAGGTTGTAGCATTCGTTTGCAGGAACAGTTAGAACTTACAGGTTTCACTCTGTTTTCTCCTATATTGACAGATGCAGTTAGAACTCTAAATCAAACACGGTTTGTGCTAGCTTCTTGAAACTTGCAAAATAAAGTAGTTCTACGTTCTATCTCTAAGGTTTGTTTCCTCTTGATGTAGCCTTAAGCAGAGACTGGCGAATAATACTTTCAAAGAAAGGCGTTGTTAAGCTTCCAAAAAACTACAGTCTCCTGAAATGTCAACATATATTTTTTCATCCAATCTTCATGATTCTTTCAAGTACTGATCAGTACACCAATCAAACGTGGATGCCCAAGTTTTGTTCTTCTAGGTTGTAGCATTCGTTTGCAGGAACAGTTAGAAATTATAGGTTTCACTCTGTTTTCTCCTATATTGACAGATGCAGTTAGAACTCTAAATCAAACACGGTTTGTGCTAGCTTCTTGAAACTTGACACAATAAAGTAGTTCTACGTTCTATCGCTAAGGTTTGTTTCCTCTTGTATCCTACAGCTGGGACTGGCGAATAACACTTATACTGAAAGGGGTTGTGAAACTTCCAACACACTAGAGTCTCAAGAAATCTCGACATATATTTTTTCATCCATTCTTCATGATACTTTCAAGTAATGATCAGTACACCAATCCCACTTCGAAGCCAAAGTTTAGTTCTCCTAGATTGAAGCATTCTTTTGGAGTAACAGTTTGAATTTTTAGGTTTCACTCTGTTTTCTCCTATATTGACAAATGTAGTTCGAACTCTAAATCAAACACGGTTTGTGCTAGCTTCTTGAAACTTGAAACAGTAAAGTAGTTCTACATTCTATTTTTATTTTTTGTTTCCTCTGGATGTAGACCTAAGCAGAGACTGACGAAAGACACATTCAATGAAAGGCGTTGTTAGGCTGCCAAAATACAACCGTCTCCTGAAATCTCAACATATTTTTTTTTCCGAACTTCATTTTAATTTCAAGTAATGAGCAGTACACCAATCAAACGTGGATGTTCAAGTTTCGTTCTTCTAGGTTGTAGCATTCGTTTGCAGGAACAGTTAGAAATTATAGGTTTCACTCTGTTTTCTCCTATATTGACAGATGCAGTTAGAACTCTAAATCAAACACGGTTTGTGCTAGCTTCTTGAAACTTGACACAATAAAGTAGTTCTACGTTCTATCTCTAAGGTTTGTTTCCTCTTGTATCCTACAGCTGGGACTGGAGAATAACACTTATACTGAAAGGGGTTGCCAAACTTCCAACACACTAGAGTCTCCTGAAATCTCAACATATATTTTTTCATCCAATCTTCATGATACTTTCAAGTAATGATCAGTACACCAATCCCACTTGGATGCCAAAGTTTAGTTCTCCTAGATTGAAGCATTCTTTTGGAGTAACAGTTTGAATTTTTAGGTTTCACTCTGTTTTCTCCTATATTGACAAATGTAGTTCGAACTCTAAATCAAACACGGTTTGTGCTAGCTTCTTGAAACTTGAAACAGTAAAGTAGTTCTACATTCTATTTTTATTTTTTGTTTCCTCTGGATGTAGACCTAAGCAGAGACTGACGAAAGACACATTCAATAAAAGGCGTTGTTAGGCTGCCAAAATATTACAGTCTCCTGAAATCTCAACATATTTTTTTTTCCGACCTTCATGATAATTTCAAGTAATGAGCAGTACACCAATAAAACGTGGATGTTCAAGGTTCGTTCTCCTAGGTTGAAGCATTCGTTTGCAGTAACAGTTTGAATTTTTAGTTTTCACTCTGTTTTCTCCTATATTGACAGATGCAGTTCGAACTCTAAATCAAACATGGTTTGTGCTAGCTTCTTGAAACTTGAGACAATAAAGTCGTTCTACGTTCTATCTCTAAGGTTTGTTTCCTCTTCATGTAGCCTTAAGCAGAGACTGGCGAATAACACTTTCAATGAAAGGCGTTGTTAAGCTTCCAAAAAACTACCGTCTCATGAAACTCAACATATATTTTTTCATCCAATCTTCATGATTCTTTCAAGTATTGATCAGTACACCAATCAAACGTTCTGTTCACAAGTTCTGTTCTTTTAGGTTGTAGCATTCGTTTGCAGGAACAGTTAGAAATTACAGGTTTCACTCTGTTTTCTCCTATATTGACAGATGCAGTTAGAACTCTAAATCAAACACGGTTTGTGCTAGCTTCTTGAAACTTGCAAAATAAAGTAGTTCTACGTTCTATCGCTGAGGTTTGTTTCCTCTTGTATCCTACAGCTGGGACTGGCGAATAACACTTATACTGAAAGGGGTTGCGAAACTTCCAACACATTAGAGTCTCAAGAAATCTCAACATATATTTTTTCATCCAATCTTCATGATACTTTCAAGTAATGATCAGTACACCAATCCCACTTGGATGCCAAAGTTTAGTTCTCCTAGATTGAAGCATTCTTTTGGAGTAACAGTTTGAATTTTTAGGTTTCACTTTGTTTTCTCCTATATTGACAAACGTAGTTCGAACTCTAAATCAAACACGGTTTGTGCTAGCTTCTTGAAACTTGAAACTGTAAAGTAGTTCTACATTCTATTTTTATTTTTTGTTTCCTCTGGATGTAGACCTAAGCAGAGACTGACGAAAGACACATTCAATGAAAGGCGTTGTTAGGCTGCCAAAATACTACAGTCTCCTGAAATCTCAACATATTCTTTTTTCCGACCTTCATGATCATTTCAAGTAATGAGCAGTACACCAATAAAACGTGGATGTTCAAGTTTTGTTCTCCTAAGTTGAAGCATTCGTTTGCAGTAACAGTTTGAATTTTTAGTTTTCACTCTGTTTTCTCCTATATTGACAGATGCAGTTCGAACTCTATATCAAACATGGTTTGTGCTAGCTTCTTGAAACTTGACACAATAAAGTAGTTCTACATTCTATCTCTAAGGTTTGTTTCCTCTTGATGTAGCCTTAAGCAGAGACTGGCGAATAACACTTTCAATGAAACTCGTTGTTAAGCTTCCAAAAAACTACCGTCTCCTGAAATCTCAACACATATTTTTTCATCCAATCTTCATGATTCTTTCAAGTATTGATCAGTACACCAATCAAACGTGGATGCCCAAGTTTTGTTCTTCTAGGTTGTAGCATTCGTTTGCAGGAACAGTTAGAAATTATAGGATTCACTCTGTTTTCTCCTATATTGACAGATGCAGTTAGAACTCTAAATCAAACACGGTTTGTGCTAGCTTCTTGAAACTTGACACAATAATGTAGTTCTACGTTCTATCTCTAAGGTTTGTTTCCTCTTGTATCCTACAGCTGGGACTGGCGAATAACACTTATACTAAAAGGGGTTGCCAAACTTCCAACACACTAGAGTCTCCTGAAATCTCAACATATATTTTTTCATCCAATCTTCATGATACTTTCAAGTAATGACCAGTACACCAATCCCACTTGGATGCCAAAGTTTAGTTCTCCTAGATTGAAGCATTCTTTTGGAGTAACAGTTTGAATTTTTAGGTTTCACTCTGTTTTCTCCTATATTGACAAATGTAGTTCGAACTCTAAATCAAACACGGTTTGTGCTAGCTTCTTGAAACTTGAAACAGTAAAGTAGTTCTACATTCTATTTTTATTTTTTGTTTCCTCTGGATGTAGACTTAAGCAGAGACTGACGAAAGACACATTCAATGAAAAGCGTTGTTAGGCTGCCAAAATACTACAGTCTCCTGAAATATCTACATATTTTTTTTCCGACCTTCATGATAATTTCAAGTAATGAGCAGTACACCAATAAAACGTGGATGTTCAAGTTTCGTTCTCCTAGGTTGAAGCATTCGTTTGCAGTAACAGTTTGAATTTTTAGTTTTCACTCTGTTTTCTCCTATATTGACAGATGCAGTTCGAACTCTAAATCAAACATGGTTTGTGCTAGCTTCTTGAAACTTGACACAATAAAGTCGTTCTACGTTCTATCTCTAAGGTTTGTTTCCTCTTGATGTAGCCTTAAGCAGAGACTGGCGAATAACACTTTCAATGAAAGGCGTTGTTAAGCTTCCAAAAAACTACCGTCTCATGAAACTCAGCATATATTTTTTTATCCAATCTTCATGATTCTTTCAAGTATTGATCAGTACACCAATCAAACGTGGATGCCCAAGTTTTGTTCTTCTAGGTTGTAGCATTCGTTTGCAGGAACAGTTAGAACTTACAGGTTTCACTCTGTTTTCTCCTATATTGACAGATGCAGTTAGAACTCTAAATCAAACACGGTTTGTGCTAGCTTCTTGAAACTTGACACAATAAAGTAGTTCTATGTTCTATCGCTAAGGTTTGTTTCCTCTTGTATCCTACAGCTGGGACTGGCGAATAACACTTATACTGAAAGGGGTTGCGAAACTTCCAACACACTAGAGTCTCAAGAAATCTCAACATATATTTTTTCATCCATTCTTCATGATACTTTCAAGTAATGATCAGTACACCAATCCCACTTCGATGCCAAAGTTTAGTTCTCCTAGATTGAAGCATTCTTTTGGAGTAACAGTTTGAATTTTTAGGTTTCACTCTGTTTTCTCCTATATTGACAAATGTAGTTCGAACTCTAAATCAAACACGGTTTGTGCTAGCTTCTTGAAACTTGAAACAGTAAAGTAGTTCTACATTCTATTTTTATTTTTTGTTTCCTCTGGATGTAGACCTAAGCAGAGACTGACGAAAGACACATTCAATGAAAGGCGTTGTAATGCTGCCAAAATACTACAGTTTCCTCAAATCTCAACATATTTTTTTTCCGACCTTCAAAATAATTTCAAGTAATGAGCAGTACACCAATAAAACGTGGATGTTCAAGTTTTGTTCTCCTAAGTTGAAGCATTCGTTTGCAGTAACAGTTTGAATTTTTAGTTTTCACTCTGTTTTCTCCTTTATTGACAGATGCAGTTCGAACTCTAAATCAAACATGGTTTGTGCTAGCTTCTTGAAACTTGACACAATAAAGTAGTTCTACGTTCTATCTCTAAGGTTTGTTTCCTCTTGATGTAGCCTTAAGCAGAGACTGGCGAATAACACTTTCAATGAAAGGCGTTGTTAAGCTTCCAAAATACTACCGTCTCCTGAAATCTCAACATATATTTTTTCATCCAATCTTCATGATTCTTTCAAGTATTGATCAGTACACCAATCAAACGTGGATGCCCAAGTTTTGTTCTTCTAGGTTGTAGCATTCGTTTGCAGGAACAGTTAGAAATCATAGGTTTCACTCTGTTTTCTCCTATATTGACAGATGCAGTTAGAACTCTAAATCAAACACGGTTTGTGCTAGCTTCTTGAAACTTGACACAATAAAGTAGTTCTACGTTCTATCTCTAAGGTTTGTTTCCTCTTGTATCCTAAAGCTGGGACTGGCAAATAACACTTATACTGAAAGGGGTTGCCAAACTTCCAACACACTAGAGTCTCCTGAAATCTCAACATATATTTTTTCATCCAATCTTCATGATATTTTCAAGTAATGATCAGTACACCAATCCCACTTGGATGCCAAAGTTTAGTTCTCCTAGATTGAAGCATTCTTTTGGAGTAACAGTTTGAATTTTTAGGTTTCACTCTGTTTTCTCCTATATTGACAAATGTAGTTCGAACTCTAAATCAAACAAGGTTTGTGCTAGCTTCTTGAAACTTGAAACAGTAAAGTAGTTCTACATTCTATTTTTATTTTTTGTTTCCTCTGGATGTAGACCTAAGCAGAGACTGACGAAAGACACATTCAATGAAAGGCGTTCTTAGGCTGCCAAAATACTACAGTCTCCTGAAATCTCAACATATTTTTTTTCCGACCTTCATGATAATTTCAAGTAATGAGCAGTACACCAATAAAACGTGGATGTTCAACTTTCGTTCTCCTAGATTGAAGCATTCGTTTGCAGTAACAGTTTGAATTTTTAGTTTTCACTCTCTTTTCTCCTATATTGACAGATGTAGTTCGAACTCTAAATCAAACATGGTTTGTGCTAGCTTCTTGAAACTTGACACAATAAAGTAGTTCTACGTTCTATCTCTAATGTTTGTTTCCTCTTGATGTAGCCTTAAGCAGAGACTGGCGAATAACCCTTTCAATGAAAGGCGTTGTTAAGCTTCCAAAAAACTACCGTCTCCTGAAATCTCAACATATATTTTTTCATCAATCTTCATGATTCTTTCAAGTATTGATCAGTACAGCAATCAAACGTGGATGCCCACGTTTTGTTCTTCTAGGTTGTAGAATTCGTTTGCAGGAACAGTTAGAAATTATAGGTTTCACTCTGTTTTCTCCTATATTGACAGATGCAGTTAGAACTCTAAATCAAACACGGTTTGTGCTAGCTTCTTGAAACTTGACACAATAAAGTAGTTCTACGTTCTATCTCTAAGGTTTGTTTCCTCTTGTATCCTAAAGCTGGGACTGGCGAATAACACTTATACTGAAAGGGGTTGCCAAACTTCCAACACCCTAGAGTCTCCTGAAATCTCAACATATATTTTTTCATCCAATCTTCATGATACTTTCAAGTAATATTCAGTACACCAATCCCACTTGGATGCCAAAGTTTAGTTCTCCTAGATTGAAGCATTCTTTTGGAATAACAGTTTGAATTTTTAGTTTTCACTCTGTTTTCTCCTATATTGACAGATGCAGTTCGAACTCTAAATCAAACATGATTTGTGCTAGCTTCTTGAAACTTGAAACAATAAAGTAGTTCTACGTTCTATCTCTAAGGTTTGTTTCCTCTTGATGTAGCCTTAAGCAGAGACTGGCGAATAACACTTTCAATGAAAGGCGTTGTTAAGCTTCCAAAATACTACCGTCTCCCGAAATCTCAACGTATATTTTTTCATCCAATCTTCAAGATTCTTTCAAGTATTGATCAGTACACCAATCAAACGTGGATGCCCAAGTTTTGTTCTTCTAGGTTGTAGCATTCGTTTGCAGGAACAGTTAGAAATTATAGGTTTCACTCTGTTTTCTCCTATATTGACAGATGCAGTTAGAACTCTAAATCAAACCCGGTTTGTGCTAGCTTCTTGAAACTTGACACAATAAAGTAGTTCTACGTTCTATCTCTAAGGTTTGTTTCCTCTTGTATCCTACAGCTGGGACTGGCGAATAACATTTATACTGAAAGGGGTTGCCAAACTTCCAACACACTAGAGTCTCCTGAAATCTCAACATATATTTTTTCATCCAATCTTCATGATACTTTCAAGTAATGATCAGTACACCAATCCCACTTGGATGCCAAAGTTTAGTTCTCCTAGATTGAAGCATTCTTTTGGAGTAACAGTTTGAATTTTTAGGTTTCACTCTGTTTTCTCCTATATTCACAAATGTAGTTCGAACTCTAAATCAAACACGGTTTGTGCTACCTTCTTGAAAGTTGAAACACTGAAGTAGTTCTACATTCTATTTTTATTTTTTGTTTCCTCTGGATGTAGACCTAAGCAGAGACTGACGAAAGACACATTCAATGAAAGGCGTTGTTAGGCTGCCAAAATACTACATTCTCCTGAAATCTCAACATATTTTTTTTCCGACCTTCATGATAATTTCAAGTAATGAGCAGGACACCAATAAAACGTGGATGTTCAAGTTTCGTTCTCCTAGATTGAAGCATTCGTTTGCAGTAACAGTTTGAATTTTTAGTTTTCACTCTGTTTTCTCCTATATTGACAGATGCAGTTCGAACTCTAAATCAAACATGGTTTGTGCTAGCTTCTTGAAAATTGACACAATAAAGTAGTTCTACGTTCTATCTCTAAGGTTTGTTTCCTCTTGATGTAGCCTTAAGCAGAGACTGGCGAATAACACTTTCAATGAAAGGCGTTGTTAAGCTTCCAAAAAACTACCGTCTCCTGAAATCTCAACACATATTTTTTCATCCAATCTTCATGATTCTTTCAAGTATTGATCAGTACACCAATCAAACGTGGATGCCCAAGTTTTGTTCTTCTAGGTTGTAGCATTCGTTTGCAGGAACAGTTAGAAATTATAGGATTCACTCTGTTTTCTCCTATATTGACAGATGCAGTTAGAACTCTAAATCAAACACGGTTTGTGCTAGCTTCTTGAAACTTGACACAATAATGTAGTTCTACGTTCTATCTCTAAGGTTTGTTTCCTCTTGTATCCTACAGCTGGGACTGGCGAATAACACTTATACTAAAAGGGGTTGCCAAACTTCCAACACACTAGAGTCTCCTGAAATCTCAACATATATTTTTTCATCCAATCTTCATGATATTTTCAAGTAATGACCAGTACACCAATCCCACTTGGATGCCAAAGTTTAGTTCTCCTAGATTGAAGCATTCTTTTGGAGTAACAGTTTGAATTTTTAGGTTTCACTCTGTTTTCTCCTATATTGACAAATGTAGTTCGAACTCTAAATCAAACACGGTTTGTGCTAGCTTCTTGAAACTTGAAACAGTAAAGTAGTTCTACATTCTATTTTTATTTTTTGTTTCCTCTGGATGTAGACTTAAGCAGAGACTGACGAAAGACACATTCAATGAAAAGCGTTGTTAGGCTGCCAAAATACTACAGTCTCCTGAAATATCTACATATTTTTTTCCGACCTTCATGATAATTTCAAGTAATGAGCAGTACAGCAATAAAACGTGGATGTTCAAGTTTCGTTCTCCTAGGTTGAAGCATTCGTTTGCAGTAACAGTTTGAATTTTTAGTATTCACTCTGTTTTCTCCTATATTGACAGATGCAGTTCGAACTCTAAATCAAACATGGTTTGTGCTAGCTTCTTGAAACTTGACACAATAAAGTCGTTCTACGTTCTATCTCTAAGGTTTGTTTCCTCTTGATGTAGCCTTAAGCAGAGACTGGCGAATAATACTTTCAAAGAAAGGCGTTGTTAAGCTTCCAAAAAACTACAGTCTCCTGAAATGTCAACATACATTTTTTCATCCAATCTTCATGATTCTTTCAAGTACTGATCAGTACACCAATCAAACGTGGATGCCCAAGTTTTGTTCTTCTAGGTTGTAGCATTCGTTTGCAGGAACAGTTAGAAATTACAGGTTTCACTCTGTTTTCTCCTATATTGACAGATGCAGTTAGAACTCTAAATCAAACACGGTTTGTGCTAGCTTCTTGAAACTTGACAAAATAAAGTAGTTCTACGTTCTATCTCTAAGGTTTGTTTCCTCTTGATGTAGCCTTAAGCAGAGGCTGGCGAATAATACTTTCAATGAAAGGCGTTTTTAAGCTTCCAAAAAACTACCGTCTCCTGAAATCTCAACATACATTTTTTCATCCAATCTTCATGATTCTTTCAAGTATTGATCAGTACACCAATCAAAGTGGATGCCCAAGTTTCGTTCTTCTAGGTTGTAGCATTCGTTTGCAGGAACAGTTAGAAATTATAGGTTTCACTCTGTTTTCTCCTATATTGACAGATGCAGTTAGAACTCTAAATCAAACCCGGTTTGTGCTAGCTTCTTGAAACTTGACACAATAAAGTAGTTCTACGTTCTATCGCTAAGGTTTGTTTCCTCTTGTATCCTACAGCTGGGACTGGCGAATAACACTTATACTGAAAGGGGTTGCGAAACTTCCAACACACTAGAGTCTCAAGAAATCTCAACATATATTTTTTCATCCATTCTTCATGATACTTTCAAGTAATGATCAGTACACCAATCCCACTTCGATGCCAAAGTTTAGTTCTCCTAGATTGAAGCATTCTTTTGGAGTAACAGTTTGAATTTTTAGGTTTCACTCTGTTTTCTCCTATATTGACAAATGTAGTTCGAACTCTAAATCAAACACGGTTTGTGCTAGCTTCTTGAAAGTTGAAACACTGAAGTAGTTCTACATTCTATTTTTATTTTTTGTTTCCTCTGGATGTAGACCTAAGCAGAGACTGACGAAAGACACATTCAATGAAAGGCGTTGTTAGGCTGCCAAAATACTACATTCTCCTGAAATCTCAACATATTTTTTTTCCGACCTTCATGATAATTTCAAGTAATGAGCAGGACACCAATAAAACGTGGATGTTCAAGTTTCGTTCTCCTAGATTGAAGCATTCGTTTGCAGTAACAGTTTGAATTTTTAGTTTTCACTCTGTTTTCTCCTATATTGACAGATGCAGTTCGAACTCTAAATCAAACATGGTTTGTGCTAGCTTCTTGAAAATTGACACAATAAAGTAGTTCTACGTTCTATCTCTAAGGTTTGTTTCCTCTTGATGTAGCCTTAAGCAGAGACTGGCGAATAACACTTTCAATGAAAGGCGTTGTTAAGCTTCCAAAAAACTACCGTCTCCTGAAATCTCAACATATATTTTTTCATCCAATCTTCATGATTCTTTCAAGTATTGATCAGTACACCAATCAAACGTGTATGCCCAACTTTTGTTCTTCTAGGTTGTAGCATTCGTTTGCAGGAACAGTTAAAAATTATAGGTTTCACTCTGTTTTCTCCTATATTGACAGATGCAGTTAGAACTCTAAATCAAACACGGTTTGCGCTAGCTTCTTGAAACTTGACACAATAAA
>NW_027511303.1:0-26458 GCF_048772815.1 Callospermophilus lateralis
ATTGGGTGAAAAAATATTTGCTGGTATTTCGGAAACTCGTTATTTCTTAGAAGCTTGGCAACCCCTCTCAATGAAAGTGCTTTTCCACAGTCTGTGCCTAGGGCTACTTGAAGAGGAAACAAACCATAGAGACAAAACTGAGAACTCCTTTATTTTGTCAAGTTTCAAAGAGCTACTACAAACCATTTTGGATTTAGAGTTCCAAATTCATCTATCTATATGGGAGAGAACGGAGGGAAACCTAAATATAAAAACTGCTACTGTAGACGAACGCTTCAACCTAGAAGAACAAAATTTGGTGAGCCAAGTGGGATTTGTGTACTGATCATTACCACCAAGTATTATCAAGATTGGGTGAAAAAATATTTGCTGGTATTTCGGAAACTCGTTATTTCGTAGAAGCTTGGCAACCCCTCTCAATGAAAGTGCTTTCCACAGTCTGTGCATAGGGCTACTTGAAGAGGAAACAAACCATAGAGACAAAACTGAGAACTCCTTTATTTTGTCAAGTTTCAAAGAGCTACTACAAACCATGTTGGATTTAGAGTTCCAAATTCATCTATCTGTATAGGAGAGAACAGAGGGAAACCTAAATATAAAAACTGCTACTGTACTCGAACGCTTCAACCTAGAAGAACTAAATTTGGTGAGCCAAGTGGGATGTGTGTACTGATGATTAGCAACAAGTATCATCAAGATTGGGTGAAACAATATTTGCTGGTATTTCGGAAACTCGTTATTTCTTAGAAGCTTGGCAACCCCTCTCAATGAAAGTGCTTTTCCAAAGTCTGTGCCTAGGGCTACATGAAGAGGAAACAAACCATAGAGACAAAACTGAGAACTTTTTTATTTTGTCAAGTTTCAAAGAGCTACTACAAAGCATGTTGGATTTAGATTTCCAAATTCATCTACCTATATAGGAGAGAACAGAGGGAAACCTAAATATAAAAACTGCTTCTGTAGACGAACGCTTCAACCTAGAAGAACAAAATTTGTTAAGCCACGTGGGATTTGTGTACTGATCATTACCACCAAGTATCATCAAGATTTGGTGAAAAAATATTTGCTGGTATTTCAGAAACTCGTTATTTCTTAGAAGCTTGGCAACCCCTCTCAATGAAAGTGCTTTTCCACAGTCTGTGCCTAGGGCTACTTGAAGAGGAAACAAACCATAGCTACAAAACTGAGAACTCCTTTATTTTGTCAAGTTTCAAAGAGCTACTACAAACCATGTTGGATTTAGAGTTCCAAATTCATCTTTCTATATAGGAGAGAACAGAGGGAAACGTAAATATAAAAACTGCTACTGTAGACGAACGCTTCAACCTAGAAGAACAAAATTTGGTGAGCCAAATGGGATTTGTGTACTGATCATTAGCACCAAGTATCATCAAGATTGGGTGAAAAAATATTTGCTGGTATTTCGGAAACTCGTTATTTCGTAGAAGCTTGGCAACCCCTGTCAATGAAAGTGCTTTCCACAGTCTGTGCCTAGGGCTACTTGAAGAGGAAACAAACCATAGAGACAAAACTGAGAATTCCTTTATTTTGTCAAGTTTCAAAGAGCTACTACAAACCATGTTGGATTTAGAGTTCCAAATTCATCTATCTGTATAGGAGAGAACAGAGGGAAACCTAAATATAAAAACTGCTACTGTACACGAACGCTTCAACCTAGAAGAACAAAATTTGGTGAGCCAAGTGGGATTTGTGTACTGATCATTAGCAACAAGTATCATCAAGATTGGGTGAAAAAATATTTGCTGCTATTTGGGAAATTCGTTATTTCTTAGAAGCTTGGCAACCCCTCTCAATGAAAGTGCTTTTCCACAGTCTGTGCCTAGGGCTACTTGAACAGGAAACGAACCATAGAGACAAATCTGAGAACTCCTTTATTTTGTCAAGTTTCAAAGAGCTACTACAAACCATGTTGGATTTAGAGTTCCAAATTCATCTATCTATATAGGAGAGAACAGAGAGAAACCTAAATATAAAAACTGCTACTGTAGACGAACGCTTCAACCTAGAAGAACAAAATTGGTGAGCCAAGTGGGATTTGTGTACTGATCATTACCACCAAGTATCAACAAGATTGTGTGAAAAAATATTTGCTGGTATTTCGGAAACTCGTTATTTCTTAGAAGCTTGGCAACCCATCTCAATGAGAGTGCTTTCCACAGTCTGTGCTTAGGGCTACTTGAAGAGGAACCAAACCATAGAGACAAAACTGAGAACTCCTTTATTTTGTCAAGTTTCAAAGAGCTACTACAAACCATGTTGGAATTAGGGTTCCAAATTCATCTATCTATATATGAGAGAACATAGTGAAACCTAAATATAAAAACTGCTACTGTACACGAACGCTTCAACCTAGAAGAACAAAATATGGTGAGCCAAGTGGGATTTGTGTACTGATCATTAGCAACAAGTATCATCAAGATTGGGTGAAAAAATATTTGCTGGTATTTCGGAAACTCGTTATTTCTTAGAAGCTTGGCAACCCCTCTCAATGAAAGTGCTTTTCCACAGTCTGTGCCTAGGGCTACTTGAAGAGGAAACAAATCATAGAGACAAAACTGAGAACTCCTTTATTTTGTCAAGTTTCAAGGAGCTACTACAAATCATGTTGGATTTAGAGTTCCAAATTCATCTATCTATATAGGAGAGAACAGAGGGAAACCTAAATATAAAAACTGCTACTGTAGACGAATGCTTCAACCTAGAAGAACAAAATTTGGTGAGCCAAGTGGGATTTGTGTACTGATCATTACCACGAAGTATCATCAAGATTGGGTGAAAAAATATTAGCTGGTATTTCGGAAACTCGTTATTTCTTAGAAGCTTGGCAACCCCTCTCAATGAAAGTGCTTTTCCACAGTCTGCCTAGGGCTACTTGAAGAGGAAACAAACCATAGAGACAAATCTGAGAACTCCTTTATTTTTTCATGTCTCAAAGAGCTACTACAAACCATGTTGGATTTAGAGTTCAAATTCATCTATCTATATATGAGAGAACAGAGGGAAACCTAAATATAAAAACTCTACTGTAGAAGAACGCTTCAACCTAGAAGAACAAAATTTAGTGAGCCATGTGGGATTTGTGTACTGATCATTACCACCAAGTATCATCAAGATTGGGTGAAAAAATATTTGCTGGTATTTCGGAAACTCGTAATTTCTTAGAAGCTTGGCAACCCCTTTCAATGAAATTGCTTTTCCACAGTCTGTGCCTAGGGCTACTTGAAGAGGAAACAAACCATAGAGACAAAACTGAGAACTCCTTTATTTTGTCAAGTTTCAAACAGCTACTACAAACCATGTTGGATTTAGAGTTCCAAATTCATCTATCTATATATGAGAGAACAGAATGAAACCTAAATATAAAAACTGCTACTGTAGACGAACGCTTCAACCTAGAAGAACAAAATTTGGTGAGCCAAGTGGGATTTGTGTACTGATCATTACCACCAAGTATTATCAAGATTGGGTGAAAAATATTTGCTGGTATTTCGGAAAATCGTTATTTCTTAAACCTTGGCAACCCCTCTCAATGAAAGTGCTTTTCCACAGTCTGTGCATAGGGCTACTTGAAGAGGAAACAAACCATAGAGACAAAACTGAGAACTCCTTTATTTTGTCAGTTTCGAAGAGCTACTACAAACCATGTTGGATTTAGAGTTCCAAATTCATCTATCTATATATTAGAGAACAGAGGGAAACCTAAATATAAAAACTGCTACTGTAGACGAACGGTTCAACCTAGAAGAACAAAATTTAGTGAGCCATGTGGGATTTGTGTACTGATCATTACCACCAAGTATCATCAAGATTGGCTGAAAAAATATTTGCTGGTATTTCGGAAACTCGTAATTTCTTAGAAGCTTGGCAACCCCTTTCAATGAAATTGCTTTTCCACAGTCTGTGCCTAGGGCTACATGAAGAGGAAGCAACCATAGAGACAAAACTGAGAACTCCTTTATTTGGTCAAGTTTCAAAGAGCTACGAAAAACCATGTTGGATTTAGAGTTCCAAATTCATCTATTTATATAGGAGAGAACAGAGGGTAACCTAAATATAAAAACTGCTACTGTAGAGGAACGCTTCAACCTAGAATAACAACATTTGGTGAGCCAAGTGGGAAATGTGTACTGATCGTTAGCTCCAAGTATCATCAAGATTGGGTGAAAAAATATTTGCTGGAATTTCGGGAAACTCGTTATTTCTTAGAAGATGGCAACCCCTCTCAATGAAAGTGCTTTTCCTCAGTCTGTACCTAGGGCTACTTGA
The DNA here is from genome assembly GCF_048772815.1 of Callospermophilus lateralis. Taxonomy (NCBI): domain Eukaryota; kingdom Metazoa; phylum Chordata; class Mammalia; order Rodentia; family Sciuridae; genus Callospermophilus; species Callospermophilus lateralis. Next base: position 4,288 of record NW_027511303.1, read on the forward strand.
AGAGGAAACAAACCATAGAGACAAAACTGAGAACTCCTTTATTTTGTCAAGTTTCAAAGAGAGCTACTACAAACCATGGTGGATTTAGAGTTCCAAATTCATCTTTCTATATAGGAGGGAACAGAGGGAAACCTAAATATAAAAACTGCTACTGTAGACGAACGCTTCAACCTAGAAGAAAAAATAAATGGTGAGCCAAGTGGGATTTGTGTACTGATCATTACCACCAAGTATCATCAAGATTGGGTGAAAAAATATTTGCTGGTATTTCAGAAACTCGTAATTTCTTATAAGCTTGGCAAACCCTCTCAATGAAAGTGCTTTACCACAGTCTGTGCCTAGGGCTACTTGAAGAGGAAAGAAACCATAGAGACAAAACGGAGAACTCCTTTATTTGGTCAAGTTTCAAAGAGCTACGAAAAACCATGTTGGATTTAGAGTTCCAAATTCATCTATCTATATAGGAGAGAACAGAGGGTAACCTAAATATAAAAACTGCTACTGTAGAGGAACGCTTCAACCTAGAATAACAACATTTGGTGAGCCAAGTGGGAAATGTGTACTGATCGTTAGCTCCAAGTATCATCAACATTGGGTGAAAAAATATTTGCTGGAATTTCGGAAACTCGTTATTTCTTAGAAGATGGCAACCCCTCTCAATGAAAGTGCTTTTCCTCAGTCTGTGCCTAGGGCTACTTGAAGAGGAAACAAACCATAGAGACAAAACTGATAACTCCTTTATTTTGTCAAGTTTCAAAGAGCTACTACAAACCATGTTGGATTTAGAGATCCAAATTCATCTATCTACATGGGAGAGAACAGAGGGAAACCTAAATATAAAAACTGCTACTGTAGACGAACGCTTCAACCCAGAAGAACAAAAATTTCTTGAGCCAAGTGGGATTTGTGTACTGATCTTTACCACCAAGTATTATCAAGATTGGGTGAAAAAATATTTGCTGGTATTTCGGAAACTCGTTATTTCGTAGAAGCTTGGCAACCCCTCTCAATGAAAGTGCTTTTCCACAGTGTGTGCCTAGGGCTACTTGAAGAGGAAACAAACCATAGAGACAAAACTGAGAACTCCTTTATTTTGTCAAGTTTCAAAGAGCTACTACAAACCATGTTGGACTTAGAGTTCCAAATTCATCTATCTATATATCAGAGAATCGAGGGAAACCTAAATATAAAAACTGCTACTGTAGACGAACGCTTCAACCTAGAAGAACAAAATTTGGTGAGCCAAGTGGGATTTGTGTACTGATCATTACCACCAAGTATCATCAAGATTGGGTGAAAAAATATTTGCTGGTATTTCGGAAACTCGTTATTTCTTAGAAGCTTGGCAACCCATCTCAATGAAAGTGCTTTTCCACAGTGTTTGCCTAGGGCTACTTGAAGAGGAAACAAACCATAGAGACAAAACTGAGAACTTCTATATTTTGTCATGTCTCAAAGAGCTACTACAAACCATGTCGGATATAGAGTTCCAAATTCATCTATCTATATATGAGATAACAGAGTGAAACCTAAACATAAAAACTGCTACTGTAGACGAACGCTTCAACCTAGAAGAACAAAATTTGGTGAGCCAAGTGGGACTTGTGTACTGATCATTACCACCAAGTATCATCAAGATTGGGTGAAAAATAATTGGTGGTATTCGGAAACTCGTTTTTTCTTAGACGCTTGGCAACCCCTCTCAATGAAAGTGCTTTTCCACAGTGTGTACCTAGGGCTACTTGAAGAGGAAACAAACCATAGAGAGAAAACTGAGAACTCCGTTATTTTTTCAAGTTTCAAAGAGCTACTACAAACCATGTTGGATTTAGAGTTCCAAATTCATCTATCTCTATAGGAGAGAACAGAGGGTAAAATAAATATAAAAACTGCTACTGTAGACGAACGCTTCAACCTAGAATAACAAAATTTGGTGAGCCAAGTTCGAAATGTGTACTGATCATTACCTCCAAGTATCATCAAGATTGGGTGAAAAAATATTTGCTGGTATTTCGGAAACTCGTTATTTTTTAGAAGCTTGGCAACCCCTCTCAATAAAGTGCTTTTCCACAGTCTGTGCCTAGGGCTACGTGAAGAGGAAACAAACCATAGAGACAAAAGTGAGAACTCCTTTATTTTGTCAAGTTTCAAGGAGCTACTAGAAAGCAGGTTGGATTTAGAGTTCCAAATTCATCTATCTATATAGGAGAGAACAGAGGGAAACCTAAATATAAAAACTGCTACTGTAGACGAACGCTTCAACCTAGAAGAACAAAATTTGGTAAGCCAAGTGGGATTTGGTGTACTGATCATTACCACCAAGTATCATCAAGATTGGGTGAAAAAATATTTGCTGGTATTTCGGAAACTCGTTATTTCTTAGAAGCTTGGCAACCCATCTCAATGAAAGTGCTTTCCACAGTCTGTGCCTAGGGCTACTTGAAGAGGAAACAATCCATATGGACAAAACTGAGAACTCCTTTATTTTGTCAAGTTTCAAAGAGCTAGTACAAACCATGTTGGATTTAGAGTTCCAAATTCATTTTTCTATATATGAGAGAACAGAGTGAAACCTAAATATAAAAACTGCTACTGTAGACGAACGCTTCAACCTAGAAGAACAAAATTTGGTGAGCCAAGTGGGATTTGTGTACTGATCATTACCACCAAGTATCATCAAGATTGGGTGAAAAATATTGGCTGGTATTTCAGAAACTCGTTATTTCTTAGAAGCTTGGGAAACCCTCTCAATTAAAGGGCTTTTCCACAGTCTGTGCCTAGGGCTACTTGAAGAGGAAACAAACCATAGCGACAAAACTGAGAACTCCTTATTTTGTCAAGTTTCAAAGAGCTACTACAAACCATGTTGGATTTAGAGTTCCAAATTCATCTTTCTATATACGAGAGAACAGAGGGAAACCTAAATATAAAAACTGCTACTGTAGACGAACGCTTCAACTTAGAAGAACAAAATTTGGTGAGCCAAGTGGGATTTGTGTACTGATCATTACCACCAAGTATCATCAAGATTGGGTGAAAAAAATATTTGCTGGTATTTCAGAAACTCGTGATTTCTTAGAAGCTTGGCAACCCCTCTCAATGAAAGTGCTTTTCACAGTCTGTGCCTAGGGCTACTTGAAGAGGAAAGAAACCAAAGAGACAAATCTGAGAACTTCTTTATTTTGTCAAGTTTCACAGAGCTACTACAAACCACGTTGGATTTAGAGTTCCAAATTCATCTATCTATATAGGAGAGAACAGAGTGAAACCTGAAAATAAAACTGCTACTGTAAACGAAGGCTTCAACCTAGAAGAACAAAATTTGGTGAGCCAAGTGGGATTGGTGTACTGATCATTACCACGAAGTATCATCAAGATTGGTTGAAAAAATATTTGCTGGTATTTCGGAAACTCGTGATTTCTTAGAAGCTTGGGAACCCCTCTCAATGAAAGTGCTTTTCCAAAGTCTGTGCCTAGGGCTACTTGAAGAGGAAACAAACCATAGCGACAAAACTGGGAACTCCTTTATTTTGTCAAGTTTCAAAGAGCTACTACAAACCATGTTAGATTTAGAGTTCCAAATTCATCTTTCTATATAGGAGAGAAGAGAGGGAAACCTAAATATAAAAACTGCTACTGTAGACGAACGCTTCAACCTAGAAGAACAAAATTTGTTGAGCCAAGTGGGATTTGTTTACTGATCATTAGCACCAAGTATCATCAAGATTGGGTGAAAAAATATTTGCTGGTATTTCGGAAACTCGTGATTTCTTAGAAGCTTGGGAACCCCTCTCAATGAAAGTGCTTTTCCACAGTCTTTGCCTAGGGCTACTTGAAGAGGAAACAAACCATAGCGACAAAACTGAGAACTCCTTTATTTTGTCAAGTTTCAAAGAGCTACTACAAACCATGTTGGATTTAGAGTTCCAAATTCATCTATCTATATGGGAGAGAACGGAGGAAAACCTAATATAAAAATGCTACTGTAGACGAACGCTTCAACCTAGAAGAACAAAATTTGGTGAGCCAAGTGGGATTTGTGTACTGATCATTACCACCAAGTATTATCAAGATTGGGTGAAAAAATATTTGCTGGTATTTCGGAAACTCGTTATTTCGTAGAAGCTTGGCAACCCCTCTCAATGAAAGTGCTTTCCACAGTCTGTGCCTAGGGCTACTTGAAGAGGAAACAAACCATAGAGACAAAACTGGGAACTCCTTTATTTTGTCAAGTTTCAAAGAGCTACTACAAACCATGTTAGATTTAGAGTTCCAAATTCATCTTTCTATATAGGAGAGAACAGAGGGAAACCTAAATATAAAAACTGCTACTGTAGACGAACGCTTCAACCTAGAAGAACAAAATTTGGTGAGCCAAGTGGGATTTGTGTACTGATCATTAGCACCAAGTATCATCAAGATTGGGTGAAAAAATATTTGCTGGTATTTCGGAAACTCGTGATTTCTTAGAAGCTTGGGAACCCCTCTCAATGAAAGTGCTTTTCCACAGTCTGTGCCTAGGGCTACTTGAAGAGGAAACAAACCATAAAGACAAAACTGAGAACTCCTTTATTTTGTCAAGTTTCAAAGAGCTACTACAAACCATGCTGGATTTAGAGTTCCAAATTCATCTATCTGTATAGGAGAGAACAGAGGAAAACTAAATATAAAAACTGCTACTGTACACGAACGCTTCAACCTAGAAGAACTAAATTTGGTGAGCCAAGTGTGATGTGTGTACTGATGATTAGCAACAAGTATCATCAAGATTTGGTGAAACAATATTTGCTGGTATTTCGGAAACTCGTTATTTCTTAGAAGCTTGGCAACCCCTCTCAATGAAAGTGCTTTTCCAAAGTCTGTGCCTAGGGCTACATGAAGAGGAAACAAACCATAGAGACAAAACTGAGAACTTTTTTATTTTGTCAAGTTTTAAGGAGCTACTACAAAGCATGTTGGATTTAGATTTCCAAATTCATCTATCTATATAAGAGAGAACAGAGGGGAAACCTAAAATATAAAAACTGCTACTGTAGACGAACGCTTCAACTTAGAAGAACAAAATTTGGTGAGCCAAGTGGGATTTGTGTACTGATCATTAGCACCAATTATCATCAAGATTGGGTGAAAAAATATTTGCTACTATTTCGGAAACTCGTTATTTCGTAGAAGCTTGGCAATCCCTCTCAATGAATGTGCTTTCCACAGTCTGTGCCTAGGGCTACTTGAAGAGGAAACAAACCATAGAGACAAAACTGAGAACTCCTTTATTTTGTCAAGTTTCAAAGAGCTACTACAAACCATGTTGGATTTAGAGTTCCAAATTCATCTATCTATATGGGAGAGAACGGAGGAAAACCTAAATATAAAAACTGCTACTGTAGACGAACGCTTCAACCTAGAAGAACAAAATTTGGTGAGCCAAGTGGGATTTGTGTACTGATCATTACCACCAAGTATTATCAAGATTGGGTGAAAAAATATTTGCTGGTATTCCGGAAACTCGTTATTTTGTAGAAGCTTGGCAACCCCTCTCAATGAAAGTGCTTTCCACAGTCTGTGCCTAGGGCTACTTGAAGAGGAAACAAACCATAGAGACAAAACTGAGAACTCCTTTATTTTGTCAAGTTTCAAAGAGCTACTACAAACCATGTTGGATTTAGAGTTCCAAATTCATCTATCTGTATAGGAGAGAACAGAGGGAAACCTAAATATAAAAACTGCTACTGTACTCGAACGCTTCAACCTAGAAGAACTAAATTTGGTGAGCCAAGTGGGATGTGTGTACTGATGATTAGCAACAAGTATCATCAAGATTGGGTGAAACAATATTTGCTGGTATTTCGGAAACTCGTTATTTCTTAGAAGCTTGGCAACCCCTCTCAATGAAAGTGCTTTTCCAAAGTCTGTGCCTAGGGCTACATGAAGAGGAAACAAACCATAGCTACAAAACTGAGAACTCCTTTTTTTTGTCAAGTTTCAAAGAGCTACTACAAACCATGTTGGATTTAGAGTTCCAAATTCATCTTTCTATATAGGAGAGAACAGAGGGAAACGTAAATATAAAAACTGCTACTGTAGACGAACGCTTCAACCTAGAAGAACAAAATTTGGTGAGCCAAATGGGATTTGTGTACTGATCATTATCACCAAGTATCATCAAGATTGGGTGAAAAAATATTTGCTGGTATTTCGGAAACTCGTTATTTCGTAGAAGCTTGGCAACCCCTCTCAATGAAAGTGCTTTCCACAGTCTGTGCCTAGGGCTACTTGAAGAGGAAACAAACCATAGAGACAAAACTGAGAATTCCTTTATTTTGTCAAGTTTCAAAGATCTACTACAAACCATGTTGGATTTAGAGTTCCAATTCATCTATCTGTATAGGAGAGAACAGAGGGAAACCTAAATATAAAAACTGCTACTGTACACGAACGCTTCAACCTAGAGAACAAAATTTGGTGAGCCAAGTGGGATTTGTGTACTGATCATTAGCAACAAGTATCATCAAGATTGGGTGATAAAATATTTGCTGCTATTTGGGAAATTCGTTATTTCTTAGAAGCTTGGCAACCCCTCTCAATGAAAGTGCTTTTCCACAGTCTGTGCCTAGGGCTACTTGAACAGGAAACGAACCATAGAGACAAATCTGAGAACTCCTTTATTTTGTCAAGTTTCAAAGAGCTACTACAAACCATGTTGGATTTAGAGTTCCAAATTCATCTATCTATATAGGAGAGAACAGAGAGAAACCTAAATATAAAAACTGCTACTGTAGACGAACGCTTCAACCTAGAAGAACAAAATTGGTGAGCCAAGTGGGATTTGTGTACTGATCATTACCACCAAGTATCAACAAGATTGTGTGAAAAAATATTTGCTGGTGTTTCGGAAACTCGTTATTTCTTAGAAGCTTGGCAACCCATCTCAATGAGAGTGCTTTCCACAGTCATTGCCTAGGGCTACTTGAAGAGGAACCAAACCATAGAGACAAAACTGAGAACTCTTTATTTCTCAAGTTTCAAAGAGCTACTACAAACCATGTTGGAATTAGGGTTCCAATTCATCTATCTATATATGAGAGAACATAGTGAAACCTAAATATAAAAACTGCTACTGTACACGAACGCTTCAACCTAGAAGAACAAAATTTGGTGAGGGCCAAAGTGGGATTTGTGTACTGATCATTAGCAACAAGTATCATCAAGATTGGGTGAAAAAATATTTGCTGGTATTTCGGAAACTCGTTATTTCTTAGAAGCTTGGCAACCCCTCTCAATGAAAGTGCTTTTCCACAGTCTGTGCCTAGGGCTACTTGAAGAGGAAACAAACCATAGAGACAAAACTGAGAACTCCTTTATTTTGTCAAGTTTCAAGGAGCTACTACAAACCATTTTGGATTTAGAGTTCCAAATTCATCTATCTATATGGGAGAGAACGGAGGGAAACCTAAATATAAAAACTGCTACTGTAGACGAACGCTTCAACCTAGAAGAACAAAATTTGGTGAGCCAAGTGGGATTTGTGTACTGATCATTACCACCAAGTATTATCAAGATTGGGTGAAAAAATATTTGCTGGTATTTCGGAAACTCGTTATTTCGTAGAAGCTTGGCAACCCCTCTCAATGAAAGTGCTTTCCACAGTCTGTGCCTAGGGCTACTTGAAGAGGAAACAAACCATAGAGACAAAACTGAGAACTCCTTTATTTTGTCAAGTTTCAAAGAGCTACTACAAACCATGTTGGATTTAGAGTTCCAAATTCATCTATCTGTATAGGAGAGAACAGAGGGAAACCTAAATATAAAAACTGCTACTGTACTCGAACGCTTCAACCTAGAAGAACTAAATTTGGTGAGCCAAGTGGGATGTGTGTACTGATGATTAGCAACAAGTATCATCAAGATTGGGTGAAACAATATTTGCTGGTATTTCGGAAACTCGTTATTTCTTAGAAGCTTGGCAACCCCTCTCAATGAAAGTGCTTTTCCAAAGTCTGTGCCTAGGGCTACATGAAGAGGAAACAAACCATAGAGACAAAACTGAGAACTTTTTTATTTTGTCAAGTTTCAAAGAGCTACTACAAAGCATGTTGGATTTAGATTTCCAAATTCATCTATCTATATAGGAGAGAACAGAGGGAAACCTAAATATAAAAACTGCTTCTGTAGACGAACGCTTCAACCTAGAAGAACAAAATTTGTTAAGCCACGTGGGATTTGTGTACTGATCATTACCACCAAGTATCATCAAGATTGGGTGAAAAAATATTTGCTGGTATTTCAGAAACTCGTTATTTCTTAGAAGCTTGGCAACCCCTCTCAATGAAAGTGCTTTTCCACAGTCTGTGCCTAGGGCTACTTGAAGAGGAAACAAACCATAGCTACAAAACTGAGAACTCCTTTATTTTGTCAAGTTTCAAAGAGCTACTACAAACCATGTTGGATTTAGAGTTCCAAATTCATCTTTCTATATAGGAGAGAACAGAGGGAAACGTAAATATAAAAACTGCTACTGTAGACGAACGCTTCAACCTAGAAGAACAAAATTTGGTGAGCCAAATGGGATTTGTGTACTGATCATTAGCACCAAGTATCATCAAGATTGGGTGAAAAAATATTTGCTGGTATTTCGGAAACTCGTTATTTCGTAGAAGCTTGGCAACCCCTCTCAATGAAAGTGCTTTCCACAGTCTGTGCCTAGGGCTACTTGAAGAGGAAACAAACCATAGAGACAAAACTGAGAATTCCTTTATTTTGTCAAGTTTCAAAGAGCTACTACAAACCATGTTGGATTTAGAGTTCCAAATTCATCTATCTGTATAGGAGAGAACAGAGGGAAACCTAAATATAAAAACTGCTACTGTACACGAACGCTTCAACCTAGAAGAACAAAATTTGGTGAGCCAAGTGGGATTTGTGTACTGATCATTAGCAACAAGTATCATCAAGATTGGGTGAAAAAATATTTGCTGCTATTTGGGAAATTCGTTATTTCTTAGAAGCTTGGCAACCCCTCTCAATGAAAGTGCTTTTCCACAGTCTGTGCCTAGGGCTACTTGAACAGGAAACGAACCATAGAGACAAATCTGAGAACTCCTTTATTTTGTCAAGTTTCAAAGAGCTACTACAAACCATGTTGGATTTAGAGTTCCAAATTCATCTATCTATATAGGAGAGAACAGAGAGAAACCTAAATATAAAAACTGCTACTGTAGACGAACGCTTCAACCTAGAAGAACAAAATTGGTGAGCCAAGTGGGATTTGTGTACTGATCATTACCACCAAGTATCAACAAGATTGTGTGAAAAAATATTTGCTGGTATTTCGGAAACTCGTTATTTCTTAGAAGCTTGGCAACCCATCTCAATGAGAGTGCTTTCCACAGTCTGTGCTTAGGGCTACTTGAAGAGGAACCAAACCATAGAGACAAAACTGAGAACTCCTTTATTTTGTCAAGTTTCAAAGAGCTACTACAAACCATGTTGGAATTAGGGTTCCAAATTCATCTATCTATATATGAGAGAACATAGTGAAACCTAAATATAAAAACTGCTACTGTACACGAACGCTTCAACCTAGAAGAACAAAATATGGTGAGCCAAGTGGGATTTGTGTACTGATCATTAGCAACAAGTATCATCAAGATTGGGTGAAAAAATATTTGCTGGTATTTCGGAAACTCGTTATTTCTTAGAAGCTTGGCAACCCCTCTCAATGAAAGTGCTTTTCCACAGTCTGTGCCTAGGGCTACTTGAAGAGGAAACAAATCATAGAGACAAAACTGAGAACTCCTTTATTTTGTCAAGTTTCAAGGAGCTACTACAAATCATGTTGGATTTAGAGTTCCAAATTCATCTATCTATATAGGAGAGAACAGAGGGAAACCTAAATATAAAAACTGCTACTGTAGACGAATGCTTCAACCTAGAAGAACAAAATTTGGTGAGCCAAGTGGGATTTGTGTACTGATCATTACCACGAAGTATCATCAAGATTGGGTGAAAAAATATTAGCTGGTATTTCGGAAACTCGTTATTTCTTAGAAGCTTGGCAACCCCTCTCAATGAAAGTGCTTTTCCACAGTCTGCCTAGGGCTACTTGAAGAGGAAACAAACCATAGAGACAAATCTGAGAACTCCTTTATTTTTTCATGTCTCAAAGAGCTACTACAAACCATGTGTGATTTAGAGTTCCAAATTCATCTATCTATATATGAGAGAACAGAGGGAAACCTAAATATAAAAACTCTACTGTAGAAGAACGCTTCAACTTAGAAGAACAAAATTTAGTGAGCCATGTGGGATTTGTGTACTGATCATTACCACCAAGTATCATCAAGATTGGGTGAAAAAATATTTGCTGGTATTTCGGAAACTCGTAATTTCTTAGAAGCTTGGCAACCCCTTTCAATGAAATTGCTTTTCCACAGTCTGTGCCTAGGGCTACTTGAAAAGGAAACAAACCATAGAGACAAAACTGAGAACTCCTTTATTTTGTCAAGTTTCAAACAGCTACTACAAACCATGTTGGATTTAGAGTTCCAAATTCATCTATCTATATATGAGAGAACAGAATGAAACCTAAATATAAAAACTGCTACTGTAGACGAACGCTTCAACCTAGAAGAACAAAATTTGGTGAGCCAAGTGGGATTTGTGTACTGATCATTACCACCAAGTATTATCAAGATTGGGTGAAAAAATATTTGCTGGTATTTCGGAAAATCGTTATTTCTTAAACCTTGGCAACCCCTCTCAATGAAAGTGCTTTTCCACAGTCTGTGCATAGGGCTACTTGAAGAGGAAACAAACCATAGAGACAAAACTGAGAACTCCTTTATTTTGTCAGTTTCGAAGAGCTACTACAAACCATGTTGGATTTAGAGTTCCAAATTCATCTATCTATATATTAGAGAACAGAGGGAAACCTAAATATAAAAACTGCTACTGTAGACGAACGGTTCAACCTAGAAGAACAAAATTTAGTGAGCCATGTGGGATTTGTGTACTGATCATTACCACCAAGTATCATCAAGATTGGCTGAAAAAATATTTGCTGGTATTTCGGAAACTCGTAATTTCTTAGAAGCTTGGCAACCCCTTTCAATGAAATTGCTTTTCCACAGTCTGTGCCTAGGGCTACATGAAGAGGAAGCAAACCATAGAGACAAAACTGAGAACTCCTTTATTTGGTCAAGTTTCAAAGAGCTACGAAAAACCATGTTGGATTTAGAGTTCCAAATTCATCTATTTATATAGGAGAGAACAGAGGGTAACCTAAATATAAAAACTGCTACTGTAGAGGAACGCTTCAACCTAGAATAACAACATTTGGTGAGCCAAGTGGGAAATGTGTACTGATCGTTAGCTCCAAGTATCATCAAGATTGGGTGAAAAAATATTTGCTGGAATTTCGGAAACTCGTTATTTCTTAGAAGATGGCAACCCCTCTCAATGAAAGTGCTTTTCCTCAGTCTGTACCTAGGGCTACTTGAAGAGGAAACAAACCATAGGGACAAAACTGAGAACTCCTTTATTTTGTCAAGTTTCAAAGAGCTACTACAAACCATGGTGGATTTAGAGTTCCAAATTCATCTTTCTATATAGGAGAGAACAGAGGGAAACCTAAATATAAAAACTGCTACTGTAGACGAACGCTTCAACCTAGAAGAACAAAATTTGGTGAGCCAAGTGGGATTTGTGTACTGATCATTACCACCAAGTATCATCAAGATTGGGTGAAAAAATATTTGCTGGTATTTCAGAAACTCGTAATTTCTTAGAAGCTTGGCAAACCCTCTCAATGAAAGTGCTTTACCACAGTCTGTGCCTAGGGCTACTTGAAGAGGAAAGAAACCATAGAGACAAAACGGAGAACTCCTTTATTTGGTCAAGTTTCAACAGCTACGAAAAACCATGTTGGATTTAGAGTTCCAAATTCATCTATCTATATAGGAGAGAACAGAGGGTAACCTAAATATAAAAACTGCTACTGTAGAGGAACGCTTCAACCTAGAATAACAACATTTGGTGAGCCAAGTGGGAAATGTGTACTGATCGTTAGCTCCAAGTATCATCAAGATTGGGTGAAAAAATATTTGCTGGAATTTCGGAAACTCGTTATTTCTTAGAAGATGGCAACCCCTCTCAATGAAAGTGCTTTTCCTCAGTCTGTGCCTAGGGCTACTTGAAGAGGAAACAAACCATAGAGACAAAACTGAGAACTCCTTTATTTTGTCAAGTTTCAAAGAGCTACTACAAACCATGTTGGATTTAGAGATCCAAATTCATCTATCTACATGGGAGAGAACAGAGGGAAACCTAAATATAAAAACTGCTACTGTAGACGAACGCTTCAACCCAGAAGAACAAAATTTCTTGAGCCAAGTGGGATTTGTGTACTGATCTTTACCACCAAGTATTATCAAGATTGGGTGAAAAAATATTTGCTGGTATTTCGGAAACTCGTTATTTCGTAGAAGCTTGGCAACCCCTCTCAATGAAAGTGCTTTTCCACAGTGTGTGCCTAGGGCTACTTGAAGAGGAAACAAACCATAGAGACAAAACTGAGAACTCCTTTATTTTGTCAAGTTTCAAAGAGCTACTACAAACCATGTTGGACTTAGAGTTCCAAATTCATCTATCTATATATCAGAGAATCGAGGGAAACCTAAATATAAAAACTGCTACTGTAGACGAACGCTTCAACCTAGAAGAACAAAATTTGGTGAGCCAAGTGGGATTTGTGTACTGATCATTACCACCAAGTATCATCAAGATTGGGTGAAAAAATATTTGCTGGTATTTCGGAAACTCGTTATTTCTTAGAAGCTTGGCAACCCATCTCAATGAAAGTGCTTTTCCACAGTGTTTGCCTAGGGCTACTTGAAGAGGAAACAAACCATAGAGACAAAACTGAGAACTTCTATATTTTGTCATGTCTCAAAGAGCTACTACAAACCATGTGTGATTTAGAGTTCCAAATTCATCTATCTATATATGAGATAACAGAGTGAAACCTAAACATAAAAACTGCTACTGTAGACGAACGCTTCAACATAGAAGAACAAAATTTGGTGAGCCAAGTGGGACTTGTGTACTGATCATTACCACCAAGTATCATCAAGATTGGGTGAAAAAATATTTGGTGGTATTTCGGAAACTCGTTTTTTCTTAGACGCTTGGCAACCCCTCTCAATGAAAGTGCTTTTCCACAGTGTGTACCTAGGGCTACTTGAAGAGGAAACAAACCATAGAGACAAAACTGAGAACTCAGTTATTTTTTCAAGTTTCAAAGAGCTACTACAAACCATGTTGGATTTAGAGTTCCAAATTCATCTATCTCTATAGGAGAGAACAGAGGGAAAAATAAATATAAAAACTGCTACTGTAGACGAACGCTTCAACCCTAGAATAACAAAATTTGGTGAGCCAAGTTCGAAATGTGTACTGATCATTACCTCCAAGTATCATCAAGATTGGGTGAAAAAATATTTGCTGGTATTTCGGAAACTCGTTATTTCTTAGAAGCTTGGCAACCCCTCTCAATGAAAGTGCTTTTCCACAGTCTGTGCCTAGGGCTACGTGAAGAGGAAACAAACCATAGAGACAAAAGTGAGAACTCCTTTATTTTGTCAAGTTTCAAGGAGCTACTAGAAAGCAGGTTGGATTTAGAGTTCCAAATTCATCTATCTATATAGGAGAGAACAGAGGGAAACCTAAATATAAAAACTGCTACTGTAGACGAACGCTTCAACGTAGAAGAACAAAATTTGGTAAGCCAAGTGGGATTTGTGTACTGATCATTACCACCAAGTATCATCAAGATTGGGTGAAAAAAATATTTGCTGGTATTTCGGAAACTCGTTATTTCTTAGAAGCTTGGCAACCCATCTCAATGAAAGTGCTTTCCACAGTCTGTGCCTAGGGCTACTTGAAGAGGAAACAATCCATATGGACAAAACTGAGAACTCCTTTATTTTGTCAAGTTTCAAAGAGCTAGTACAAACCATGTTGGATTTAGAGTTCCAAATTCATCTATCTATATATGAGAGAACAGAGTGAAACCTAAATATAAAAACTGCTACTGTAGACGAACGCTTCAACCTAGAAGAACAAAATTTGGTGAGCCAAGTGGGATTTGTGTACTGATCATTACCACCAAGTATCATCAAGATTGGGTGAAAAAATATTGGCTGGTATTTCAGAAACTCGTTATTTCTTAGAAGCTTGGGAAACCCTCTCAATTAAAGGGCTTTTCCACAGTCTGTGCCTAGGGCTACTTGAAGAGGAAACAAACCATAGCGACAAAACTGAGAACTCCTTTATTTTGTCAAGTTTCAAAGAGCTACTACAAACCATGTTGGATTTAGAGTTCCAAATTCATCTTTCTATATACGAGAGAACAGAGGGAAACCTAAATATAAAAAACTGCTACTGTAGACGAACGCTTCAACTTAGAAGAACAAAATTTGGTGAGCCAAGTGGGATTTGTGTACTGATCATTACCACCAAGTATCATCAAGTTTGGGTGAAAAACATATTTGCTGGTATTTCGGAAACTCGTTATTTATTAGAAGCTTCTCAACCCATCTCAATGACAGTACTTTTCCACAGTCTGTGCCCAGGGCTACTTGAAGAGGAAACAAAACATAGAGACAAAACTGAGAACTCCTTCATTTTGTCAAGTTTCAAAGAGCTACTACAAACCATGTTGGATTTAGAGTTCCAAAATCATCTATGTATATAAAAGAGAACAGAGGGAAACCTAAATATAAAAACTGCTACTGTAGACGAACACTTCAACCTAGAAGAACAAAATTTGGTAATCCAAGTGGATTTGTGTACTGATCATTACCACCAAGTATCATCAAGATTGGGTGAAAAAATATTTGCTGGTATTTCAGAAACTCGTTATTTCTTAGAAGCTTGGCAACCCCTCTCAATGAAAGTGCTTTTCCACAGTCAGTGCAAAGGGCTACTTGAAGAGGAAACAAACCATAGAGACAAAACTAAGAACTCCTTTATTTTGTCAAGTTTCAAAGAGCTACTACAAACCATGTTGGATTTAGAGTTCCAAATTCATCTATTTATATAGGAGATAACACAGGGAAACATAAATATAAAAACTGCTACTGTAGACGAACGCTTCAACCTAGAAGAACAAAATTTGGTGAGCCAAGTGGGATTTGTGTACTGATCATTAGCAACAAGTATCATCAAGATTGGGTAAAAAATATTTGCTGGTATTTCGGAAACTCCTTATTTCTTAGGAGCTTGGCAACCCCTCTCAATGAAAGTGCTTTTCCACAGTGTGTGCCTAGGGCGACTTGAAGAGGAAACAAACCATAGAGACAAAACTGAGAACTCCTTTATTTTGTCAAGTTTCAAAGAGCTACTATAAACCATGTTGGATTTAGAGTTCCAAATTCATTTATTTATATAGGAGAGAACAGAGGGAAACCTAAATATAAAAACTGCTACTGTAGACGAACGCTTCAACCTAGAAGAACAAAATTTTGGTGAGCCAAGTGGGATTGGTGTACTGATCATTACCACCAAGTATCATCAAGATTGGGTGAAAAAATATTTGCTGGTATTTTATAAACACGTAATTTCTAAGAAGCTTGCAACCCCTCTCAATGAAAGTGCTTTTCTACAGTCTGTGCCTAGGGCTACTTGAAGAGGAAACAAACCATAGAGACAAAACTGAGAACTCCTTTATTTTATCAAGTTTCAAAGAGCTACTACAAACCATGTTAGATTTAGAGTTCCAAATTCATCTATGTATATAAGAGAGAACAGAGGGAAACCTAACTATAAAAACTGCTAATGTAGACGAACGCATCAACCTAGAAGAACAAAATTTGGTGAGCCAAGTGGGATTTGTGTACTGATCATTACCACCAAGTATCATCAAGATTGGGTGAAAAAATATTTGCTAGTATTTTGGAAACTCGTAATTTCCTAGAAGATGGCAATCCATCTCAGTGAAAGTGCTTTCCACAGTCTGTGCCTAGGACTACTTGAAGAGGAAACAAACCATAGAGAAAAAACTGAGAACTTTTTTATTTTATCAAGTTTCAAAGAACTACTACAAACCATGTTGGATTTAGAGTTCCAAATTCATCTATCTATATAGGAGAGAACAGAGGGAAACCTAAATATAAAAACTGCTACTGTAGACGAAAGCTTCAAACTAGAAGAACAAAATTTGGTGAGCCAAGTGGGATTTGTCTACTGATCATTACCACCAAGTATCATCAAGATTGGGTGAAAAAGTATTTGCTGGTATTTCGGAAACTCGTTATTTCTTAGAAGCTTCTCAACCCATCTCAATGAAAGTACTTTTCCACAGTCTGTGCCTAGGGCTATTGAAGAGAAAACAAACCATAGAGACAAAACTGAGAACTCCTTCATTTTGTCAAGTTTCAAAGAGCTACTACAAACCATGTTGGATTTAGAGTTCCAAAATCATCTATCTATATAGGAGAGAACAGAGGGAAACCTAAATATAAAAACTGCTACTGTAGACGAACGCTTCAACATAGAAGAACAAAATTTGGTGAGCCAATTGGGATTTGTGTACGGATCATTACGACCAAGTATCATCAAGTTTGGGTGAAAAAGTATTTGCTGGAATTTCGGAAACTCGTTATTTCTTAGAAGATGGCAACCCCTCTCAATGAAAGTGCTTTTCCTCAGTCTGTGCCTAGGGCTACTTGAAGAGGAAACAAACCATAGAGACAAAACTGAGAACTCCTTTATTTTGTCAAGTTTCAAAGAGCTACTACAAACCATGTTGGATTTAGAGATCCAAATTCATCTATCTACATGGGAGAGAACAGAGGGAAACCTAAATATAAAAACTGCTACTGTAGACGAACGCTTCAACCCAGAAGAACAAAATTTCTTGAGCCAAGTGGGATTTGTGTACTGATCTTTACCACCAAGTATTATCAAGATTGGGTGAAAAAATATTTGCTGGTATTTCGGAAACTCGTTATTTCGTAGAAGCTTGGCAACCCCTCTCAATGAAAGTGCTTTTCCACAGTGTGTGCCTAGGGCTACTTGAAGAGGAAACAAACCATAGAGACAAAACTGAGAACTCCTTTATTTTGTCAAGTTTCAAAGAGCTACTACAAACCATGTTGGACTTAGAGTTCCAAATTCATCTATCTATATATCAGAGAATCGAGGGAAACCTAAATATAAAAACTGCTACTGTAGACGAACGCTTCAACCTAGAAGAACAAAATTTGGTGAGCCAAGTGGGATTTGTGTACTGATCATTACCACCAAGTATCATCAAGATTGGGTGAAAAAATATTTGCTGGTATTTCGGAAACTCGTTATTTCTTAGAAGCTTGGCAACCCATCTCAATGAAAGTGCTTTTCCACAGTGTTTGCCTAGGGCTACTTGAAGAGGAAACAAACCATAGAGACAAAACTGAGAACTTCTTTATTTTGTCATGTCTCAAAGAGCTACTACAAACCATGTCGGATATAGAGTTCCAAATTCATCTATCTATATATGAGATAACAGAGTGAAACCTAAACATAAAAACTGCTACTGTAGACGAACGCTTCAACCTAGAAGAACAAAATTTGGTGAGCCAAGTGGGACTTGTGTACTGATCATTACC
The DNA here is from genome assembly GCF_048772815.1 of Callospermophilus lateralis. NCBI lineage: Eukaryota > Metazoa > Chordata > Mammalia > Rodentia > Sciuridae > Callospermophilus > Callospermophilus lateralis. The sequence continues at coordinate 21,933 of NW_027511303.1, forward strand.
ACCAAGTATCATCAAGATTGGGTGAAAAAATATTTGGTGGTATTTCGGAAACTCGTTTTTTCTTAGACACTTGGCAACCCCTCTCAATGAAAGTGCTTTTCCACAGTGTGTACCTAGGGCTACTTGAAGAGGAAACAAACCATAGAGACAAAACTGAGAACTCCGTTATTTTTTCAAGTTTCAAAGAGCTACTACAAACCATGTTGGATTTAGAGTTCCAAATTCATCTATCTCTATAGGAGAGAACAGAGGGAAAAATAAATATAAAAACTGCTACTGTAGACGAACGCTTCAACCTAGAATAACAAAATTTGGTGAGCCAAGTTCGAAATGTGTACTGATCATTACCTCCAAGTATCATCAAGATTGGGTGAAAAAATATTTGCTGGTATTTCGGAAACTCGTTATTTCTTAGAAGCTTGGAAACCCCTCTCAATGAAAGTGCTTTTCCACAGTCTGTGCCTAGGGCTACGTGAAGAGGAAACAAACCATAGAGACAAAAGTGAGAACTCCTTTATTTTGTCAAGTTTCAAGGAGCTACTAGAAAGCAGGTTGAATTTAGAGTTCCAAATTCATCTATCTATATAGGAGAGAACCTAGGGAAACCTAAATATAAAAACTGCTACTGTAGACGAACGCTTCAACCTAGAAGAACAAAATTTGGTAAGCCAAGTGGGATTTGTGTACTGATCATTACCACCAAGTATCATCAAGTTTGGGTGAAAAAATATTTGCTGGTATTTCGGAAACTCGTTATTTCTTAGAAGCTTGGCAACCCATCTCAATGAAAGTGCTTTCCACAGTCTGTGCCTAGGGCTACTTGAAGAGGAAACAATCCATATGGACAAAACTGAGAACTCCTTTATTTTGTCAAGTTTCAAAGAGCTAGTACAAACCATGTTGGATTTAGAGTTCCAAATTCATCTATCTATATATGAGAGAACAGAGTGAAACCTAAATATAAAAACTGCTACTGTAGACGAACGCTTCAACCTAGAAGAACAAAATTTGGTGAGCCAAGTGGGATTTGTGTACTGATCATTACCACCAAGTATCATCAAGATTGGGTGAAAAAATATTGGCTGGTATTTCAGAAACTCGTTATTTCTTAGAAGCTTGGGAAACCCTCTCAATTAAAGGGCTTTTCCACAGTCTGTGCCTAGGGCTACTTGAAGAGGAAACAAACCATAGCGACAAAACTGAGAACTCCTTTATTTTGTCAAGTTTCAAAGAGCTACTACAAACCATGTTGGATTTAGAGTTCCAAATTCATCTTTCTATATACGAGAGAACAGAGGGAAACCTAAATATAAAAACTGCTACTGTAGACGAACGCTTCAACTTAGAAGAACAAAATTTGGTGAGCCAAGTGGGATTTGTGTACTGATCATTACCACCAAGTATCATCAAGTTTGGGTGAAAAACATATTTGCTGGTATTTCGGAAACTCGTTATTTATTAGAAGCTTCTCAACCCATCTCAATGACAGTACTTTTCCACAGTCTGTGCTCAGGGCTACTTGAAGAGGAAACAAAACATAGAGACAAAACTGAGAACTCCTTCATTTTGTCAAGTTTCAAAGAGCTACTACAAACCATGTTGGATTTAGAGTTCCAAAATCATCTATGTATATAAAAGAGAACAGAGGGAAACCTAAATATAAAAACTGCTACTGTAGACGAACACTTCAACCTAGAAGAACAAAATTTGGTAATCCAAGTGGATTTGTGTACTGATCATTACCACCAAGTATCATCAAGATTGGGTGAAAAAATATTTGCTGGTATTTCAGAAACTCGTTATTTCTTAGAAGCTTGGCAACCCCTCTCAATGAAAGTGCTTTTCCACAGTCAGTGCAAAGGGCTACTTGAAGAGGAAACAAACCATAGAGACAAAACTAAGAACTCCTTTATTTTGTCAAGTTTCAAAGAGCTACTACAAACCATGTTGGATTTAGAGTTCCAAATTCATCTATTTATATAGGAGATAACACAGGGAAACATAAATATAAAAACTGCTACTGTAGACGAACGCTTCAACCTAGAAGAACAAAATTTGATGAGCCAAGTGGGATTTGTGTACTGATCATTAGCAACAAGTATCATCAAGATTGGGTAAAAAATATTTGCTGGTATTTCGGAAACTCCTTATTTCTTTGGAGCTTGGCAACCCCTCTCAATGAAAGTGCTTTTCCACAGTGTGTGCCTAGGGCTACTTGAAGAGGAAACAAACCATAGAGACAAAACTGAGAACTCCTTTATTTTGTCAAGTTTCAAAGAGCTACTATAAACCATGTTGGATTTAGAGTTCCAAATTCATTTATTTATATAGGAGAGAACAGAGGGAAACCTAAATATAAAAACTGCTACTGTAGACGAACGCTTCAACCTAGAAGAACAAAATTTGGTGAGCCAAGTGGGATTGGTGTACTGATCATTACCACCAAGTATCATCAAGATTGGGTGAAAAAATATTTGCTGGTATTTTATAAACTCGTAATTTCTAAGAAGCTTGCAACCCCTCTCAATGAAAGTGCTTTTCCACAGTCTGTGCCTAGGGCTACTTGAAGAGGAAACAAACCATAGAGACAAAACTGAGAACTCCTTTATTTGATCAAGTTTCAAAGAGCTACTACAAACCATGTTAGATTTAGAGTTCCAAATTCATCTATGTATATAAGAGAGAACAGAGGGAAACCTAACTATAAAAACTGCTAATGTAGACGAACGCATCAACCTAGAAGAACAAAATTTGGTGAGCCAAGTGGGGATTTGTGTACTGATCATTACCACCAAGTATCATCAAGATTGGGTGAAAAAATATTTGCTAGTATTTTGGAAACTCGTAATTTCCTAGAAGATGGCAATCCATCTCAGTGAAAGTGCTTTCCACAGTCTGTGCCTAGGACTACTTGAAGAGGAAACAAACCATAGAGAAAAAACTGAGAACTTTTTTATTTTATCAAGTTTCAAAGAGCTACTACAAACCATGTTGGATTTAGAGATCCAAATTCATCTATCTACATGGGAGAGAACAGAGGGAAACCTAAATATAAAAACTGCTACTGTAGACGAACGCTTCAACCCAGAAGAACAAAATTTCTTGAGCCAAGTGGGATTTGTGTACTGATCTTTACCACCAAGTATTATCAAGATTGGGTGAAAAAATATTTGCTGGTATTTCGGAAACTCGTTATTTCGTAGAAGCTTGGCAACCCCTCTCAATGAAAGTGCTTTTCCACAGTCTGTGCGTAGGCTACTTGAAGAGGAAACAAACCATAGAGACAAAACTGAGAACTCCTTTATTTTGTCAAGTTTCAAAGAGCTACTACAAACCATGTTGGACTTTAGAGTTCAAATTCATCTATCTATATATCGAGAGAATCGAGGGAAACCTAAATATAAAAACTGCTACTGTAGACGAACGCTTCAACCTAGAAGAACAAAATTTGGTGAGTCAAGTGGGATTTGTGTACTGATCATTACCACCAAGTATCATCAAGATTGGGTGAAAAAATATTTGCTGGTATTTCGGGAAACTCGTTATTTCTTAGAAGCTTGGCAACCCATCTCAATGAAAGTGCTTTCCCAGAGTCTGTGCCTAGGGCTACTTGAAGAGGAAACAAACCATAGAGACAAAACTGAGAACTCTTTCATTTTGTCAAGTTTCAAAGAGCTACTACAAACCATGTTGGATTTAGAGTTCCAAAATCATCTATGTATATAAAAGAGAACAGAGAGAAACCTAAATATAAAAACTTCTACTGTAGACGAACACTTCAACCTAGAAGAACAAAATTTGGTGAAGCCAAGTGGAGTTTGTGTACTGATCATTACCACCAAGTATCATCAAGATTGGGTGAAAAAATATTTGCTGGTATTTCAGAAACTCGTTATTTCTTAGAAGCTTGGCAACCCCTCTCAATGAAAGTGCTTTTCCACAGTCTGTGCAAAGGGCTACTTGAAGAGAAACAAACCATAGAGACAAAACTGAAGAACTCCTTTATTTTGTCAAGTTTCAAAGAGCTACTACAAACCTGTTGTATTTAGAGTTCCAAATTCATCTATTCTATATAGGAGATAACACAGGGAAACATATATATAAAAACTGCTACTGTAGACGAACACTTCAACCTAGAAGGAACAAAATTTGGTGATCCAAGTGGGATTTTGTACTGATCATTAACAACAAGTATCATCAAGATTGGGTGAAAAAATATTTGCTGGTATTTCGGAAACTCCGTTATTTCTTTGGAAGCTTGGCAACCCCTCTCAATGAAAGTGCTTTTCCACAGTGTGTGCCTAGGGCTACTTGAAGAGGAAACAAACCATAGAGACAAAACTGAGAACTCCTTTATTTTGTCAAGTTTCAAAGAGCTACTATAAACCATGTTGGATTTAGAGTTCCAAATTCATTATTTATATAGGAGAGAACAGAGGAAACCTAAATATAAAAACTGCTACTGTAGACGAACGCTTCAACCTAGAAGAACAAAATTTGGTGAGCCAAGTGGGATTGGTTGTACT
>NW_027511304.1:0-26457 GCF_048772815.1 Callospermophilus lateralis
TAAAAAAACTGCTACTGTAGACGAAAGCTTCAAACTAGCAGAACAAAACTTCGTGAGCCAAGTGGGATTTGTGTACTGATCATTACCACCAAGAATCATCAAATTTGGGTGAAAAATATTTGCTGGTATTTCGGAAACTCGTTATTTCTTAGAAGCTTGGCAACCCCTCTCAATGAAAGTGCTTTTCCACAGTCTGTGACTAGGGCTACTTGAAGAGGAAACAAACCATAGAGACAAAACTGAGAACTGCTTTATTTTGTTAAGTTTCAAAGAGCTACTATAAACCATGTTGGATTTAGAGTTCCAAATTCATCTATCTATATATGAGAGAACAGAGGGTAACTTAAATATAAAAACTGCTACTGTAGACGAATGCTTCAACCTAGAAGAACAAAATTTGGTGAGCCAAGTGGGATTTGTGTACTGATCATTACCACCAAGTTTCATCAAGATTGGGTGAAAAAATATTTGTTGGTATTTCGGAAATTCGTAATTTCTTAGAAGCTTGGCAACCCCTCTCAATGAAAGTGCTTTTCCACAGTCTGTGCCTAGGGCTACTTGAAGAGGAAACAAACCATAGAGACAAAACTGAGAACTCCTTTGTTTTGTCAAGTTTCAAAGAGCTACTACAAAACATGTTGGATTTATAGTTCCAAATTCATCTATCTATATAGGAGAGAACAGAGAAAAACCTAATTGTAAAAACTGCTACTGTAGACGAACGCTTCATCCTAGAAGAACAAAATTTGGTGAGCCAAGTGGGATTTGTGTACTGATCATTACCACCAAGTATCATCAAGATTGGGTGAAAAAATATTTGCTGGTATTTCGGAAACTCGTTATTTCTTAGAAGCTTGGCAACCCATCTCAATGAAAGTGCTTTTCCACAGTCTGTGCCTAGGGCTACTTGAAGAGGAAACAAACCATAGAGACAAAACTGAGAACTCCTTTATTTGTCAAGTTTCAAAGAGCTACTACAAACCATGTTGGATTTAGAGTTCCAAATTCATCTATCTATATAGGAGAGAACAGAGGGAAACCTAAATATAAAAACTGCTACTGTAGACGAACGCTTCAACCTAAAAGAACAAAATTTGGTGAGCCAAGTGGGATTTGTGTACTGATCATTACCACCAAGTATCAACAAGATTGTGTGAAAAAATATTTGCTGGTATTTCGGAAACTCGTTATTTCTTAGAAGCTTGGCAACCCATCTAAATGAAAGTGATTTCCACAGTCTGTGCCAAGGTCTACATTAAGAGGAAACAAACCATAGAGACAAACTGAGAACTGCTTTATTTTGTCAAGTTTCAAAGATCTACTACAAACCATGTTGGATTTAGAGTTCCAAATTCATCTATCTATATAGGAGAGAACAGAGAAAAACCTAATTGTAAAAACTGCTACTGTAGACGAACGCTTCATCCTAGTAGAACAAAATTTGGTGAGCCAAGTGGGATTTGTGTACTGATCATTACCACCAAGTATCATCAAGATTGGGTGAAAAAATATTTGCTGGTATTTCGGAAACTCGTTATTTCTCAGAAGCTTGGCAACCCATCTCAATGAAAGTGCTTTTCCACAGTCTGTGCCAAGGGCTACTTGAAGAGGAAACAAACCATAGAGAAAAAACTGAGAACACCTTTATTTTGTCAAGTTTCAAAGAGCTACTACAAACCATGTTGGATTTAGAATTTCAAATTCATCTATCTCTATAGGTGAGAACAGAGAGAAATCTAAATATAAAAACTGCTACTGTAGACGAACGCTTCAACCTAGAAGAACAAAATGTGGTGAGCCAAGTGGGATTTGTGTACTGATCATTACCACCAAGAATCATCAAATTTGGGTGAAAAAATATTTGCTGGTATTTCGGAAACTCGTTATTTCTTAGAAGCTTGGCAACCCCTCTCAATGAAAGTGCTTTTCCACAGTCTGTGCCTAGGGCTACTTGAAGAGGAAACAAACCATATTGACAAAACAGGGAAGTTCTTTATTTTGTCAAGTTTCAATGAGCTACTACAAACCATGCTGGATTTAGAGTTCCAAATTCATCTATCTATATAGGAGAGAACAGAGGGGAACGAAATATAAAAACTGCTACTGTAGACGAATGCTTCATCCTAGAAGAACAAAATTTGGTGAGCCAAGTGGGATTTGGGTACTGATCATTACCAGCAAGTATCATCAAGCTTGGGTGAAAAAATATATGCTGGTATGTCGGAAACTCGTAATTTCTTAGAAGCTTGGCAAACCCTCTCAGTGAAAGTGCTTTTCCACAGTCTGTTGCTAGGGCTACTTGAAGAGGAAACAAACCATAGAGACGAAACTGAGAACTACTTTATTTTGCCAAGTTTCAAGGAGCTACTACAAACCAGGTTGGATTTAGAGTTCCAAATTCATCTATCTATAAAGGAGAGAACAGAGGGAAACCTAAATATAAAAACTGCTACTGTAGACGAACGCTTCAACCTAAAGAACAAAATTTGGTAAGCCAAGTGGGATTTGTGTACTGATCATTACCACCAAGCATCATCAAGATTGGGGGAAAAAATATTTGCTGGTATTTCGGAAACTCGTTATTTCTTAGAAGCTGGGCAACCCCTCTCAATAAAAGTGCTTTCCACATTCTGTGCCTAGGGCTACTTGAAGAGGAAACAAACCATAGAGACAAAACTGAGAACTCCTTTAATTTGTCAATTTTCAAAGAGCTACTACAAACCATGTTGGATTTAGAGTTCCAAATTCATCTATCTATATAGGAGAGAACAGAGAGAAACCTAAATATAAAAACTGCTACTGTAGACGAACGCTTCAACCTAGAAGAACCAAATTTGGTGAGCCAAGTGGGATTTGTGTACTGATCATTACCACCAAGTATCAACAAGATTGTGTGAAAAAATATTTGCTGGTATTTCGGAAACTCGTTATTTCTTAGAAGCTTGGCAACCCATCTAAATGAAAGTGATTTCCACAGTCTGTGCCAAGGTCTACATTAAGAGGAAACAAACCATAGAGACAAACTGAGAACTGCTTTATTTTGTCAAGTTTCAAAGAGCTACTACAAACCATGTTGGATTTAGAGTTCCAAATTCATCTATCTATATAGGAGAGAACAGAGGGAAACCTAAATATAAAAACTGCTACTGTAGACGAAAGCTTCAAACTAGCAGAACAAAACTTCGTGAGCCAAGTGGGATTTGTGTACTGATCATTACCACCAAGAATCATCAAATTTGGGTGAAAAATATTTGCTGGTATTTCGGAAACTCGTTATTTCTTAGAAGCTTGGCAACCCCTCTCAATGAAAGTGCTTTTCCACAGTCTGTGACTAGGGCTACTTGAAGAGGAAACAAACCATAGAGACAAAACTGAGAACTGCTTTATTTTGTTAAGTTTCAAAGAGCTACTATAAACCATGTTGGATTTAGAGTTCCAAATTCATCTATCTATATATGAGAGAACAGAGGGTAACTTAAATATAAAAACTGCTACTGTAGACGAATGCTTCAACCTAGAAGAACAAAATTTGGTGAGCCAAGTGGGATTTGTGTACTGATCATTACCACCAAGTTTCATCAAGATTGGGTGAAAAAATATTTGTTGGTATTTCGGAAATTCGTAATTTCTTAGAAGCTTGGCAACCCCTCTCAATGAAAGTGCTTTTCCACAGTCTGTGCCTAGGGCTACTTGAAGAGGAAACAAACCATAGAGACAAAACTGAGAACTCCTTTGTTTTGTCAAGTTTCAAAGAGCTACTACAAAACATGTTGGATTTATAGTTCCAAATTCATCTATCTATATAGGAGAGAACAGAGAAAAACCTAATTGTAAAAACTGCTACTGTAGACGAACGCTTCATCCTAGAAGAACAAAATTTGGTGAGCCAAGTGGGATTTGTGTACTGATCATTACCACCAAGTATCATCAAGATTGGGTGAAAAAATATTTGCTGGTATTTCGGAAACTCGTTATTTCTTAGAAGCTTGGCAACCCATCTCAATGAAAGTGCTTTTCCACAGTCTGTGCCTAGGGCTACTTGAAGAGGAAACAAACCATAGAGACAAAACTGAGAACTCCTTTATTTGTCAAGTTTCAAAGAGCTACTACAAACCATGTTGGATTTAGAGTTCCAAATTCATCTATCTATATAGGAGAGAACAGAGGGAAACCTAAATATAAAAACTGCTACTGTAGACGAACGCTTCAACCTAAAAGAACAAAATTTGGTGAGCCAAGTGGGATTTGTGTACTGATCATTACCACCAAGTATCAACAAGATTGTGTGAAAAAATATTTGCTGGTATTTCGGAAACTCGTTATTTCTTAGAAGCTTGGCAACCCATCTAAATGAAAGTGATTTCCACAGTCTGTGCCAAGGTCTACATTAAGAGGAAACAAACCATAGAGACAAACTGAGAACTGCTTTATTTTGTCAAGTTTCAAAGATCTACTACAAACCATGTTGGATTTAGAGTTCCAAATTCATCTATCTATATAGGAGAGAACAGAGAAAAACCTAATTGTAAAAACTGCTACTGTAGACGAACGCTTCATCCTAGTAGAACAAAATTTGGTGAGCCAAGTGGGATTTGTGTACTGATCATTACCACCAAGTATCATCAAGATTGGGTGAAAAAATATTTGCTGGTATTTCGGAAACTCGTTATTTCTCAGAAGCTTGGCAACCCATCTCAATGAAAGTGCTTTTCCACAGTCTGTGCCAAGGGCTACTTGAAGAGGAAACAAACCATAGAGAAAAAACTGAGAACACCTTTATTTTGTCAAGTTTCAAAGAGCTACTACAAACCATGTTGGATTTAGAATTTCAAATTCATCTATCTCTATAGGTGAGAACAGAGAGAAATCTAAATATAAAAACTGCTACTGTAGACGAACGCTTCAACCTAGAAGAACAAAATGTGGTGAGCCAAGTGGGATTTGTGTACTGATCATTACCACCAAGAATCATCAAATTTGGGTGAAAAAATATTTGCTGGTATTTCGGAAACTCGTTATTTCTTAGAAGCTTGGCAACCCCTCTCAATGAAAGTGCTTTTAGACAGTCTGTGCCTAGGGCTACTTGAAGAGGAAACAAACCATATTGACAAAACAGGGAAGTTCTTTATTTTGTCAAGTTTCAATGAGCTACTACAAACCATGCTGGATTTAGAGTTCCAAATTCATCTATCTATATAGGAGAGAACAGAGGGGAACGAAATATAAAAACTGCTACTGTAGACGAATGCTTCATCCTAGAAGAACAAAATTTGGTGAGCCAAGTGGGATTTGGGTACTGATCATTACCAGCAAGTATCATCAAGCTTGGGTGAAAAAATATATGCTGGTATGTCGGAAACTCGTAATTTCTTAGAATCTTGGCAAACCCTCTCAGTGAAAGTGCTTTTCCACAGTCTGTGCCTAGGGCTACTTGAAGAGGAAACAAACCATAGAGACGAAACTGAGAACTCCTTTGTTTTGCCAAGTTTCAAGTAGCTACTACAAAGCATATTGGATTTAGAGTTCCAAATTCATCTATCTATATAGGAGAGAACAGAGAGAAACCTAAATATAAAAACTGCTACTGTAGACGAACGCTTCAACCTAGAAGAACAAAATTTGGTGAGCCAAGTGGGATTTGTGTACTGATCATTACCACCAAGTATCAACTAGATTGTGTGATAAAATATTTGCTGGTATTTCGGAAACTCGTCATTTCTTAGAAGCTTGGCAACCCATATCAATGAAAGTGCTTTCCACAGTCTGTGCCTAGGGCTACATTAAGAGGAAACAAACCATAGAGACAAAACTGAGAACTCCTTTATTTTGTCAAGTTTCAAAGAGCTACTACAAACCATGTTGGATTTAGAGTTCCAAATTCATCTATCTATATCGGAGAGAACAGAGGGAAACCTAAATATAAAAACTGCTACTGTAGACGAACGCTTCAACCTAGAAGAACAAAATTTGGTGAGCTAAGTGGGATTTGTGTACTGATCATTACCAAAAAGAATCATCAAATTTGGGTGAAAATATATTTGCTGGTATTTCGGAAACTCGTTATTTCGTAGAAGCTTGGCAACCCCTCTCAATGAAAGTGCTTTTCCACAATCTGTGCCTAGGGATACTTGAAGAGGAAACAAACCATAGAGACAAATCTGAGAACTCCTTTATTTTGTCAAGTTTCAAAGAGCTACTACAAACCAGGTTGGATTTAGAGTTCCAAATTCATCTATCTATATATGAGAGAACAGAGGGAAACCTAAATATAAAAACTGCTACTGTAGACAAACGCTTCAACCTAGAAGAACAAAATGTGGTGAGCCAAGTGGGATTTGTGTACTGATCACTACCACCAAGTATCTTCAAGATTGGGTGAAAAAATATTTGCTGGTATTTCGGAAACTCGTAATTTTTTAGAAGCTTGGCAACCCCTCTCAATGAAAGTGCCTTTCCACAGTCTGTGCCTAGGGCTACTGGAAGAGGAAACAAACCATAGAGACAAAACTGAGAACTCCTTTATTTTGTCAAGTTTCAAAGAGCTACTACAAACCATGTTGGATTTAGAGTTCCAAATTCATCTATCTATATAGGAGAGAACAGAGAAAAACCTAATTGTAAAAACTGCTACTTTGGACGAACGCTTCATCCTAGAAGAACAAAATTTGGTGAGCCAAGTGGGATTTTTGTACTGATCATTACCACCAAGTATCATCAAGATTGGGTGAAAAAATATTTGCTGGTATTTCGGAAACTCGTTATTTCTTAGAAGCTTGGCAACCCCTCTCAATGAAAGTGCTTTTCCACAGTCTGTGACTAGGACTACTTGAAGAGGAAACAAACCATAGAGACAAAACTGAGAACTCCTTTATTTTGTTAAGTTTCAAAGAGCTACTATAAACCATGTTGGATTTAGAGTTCCAAATTCATCTATCTATATATGAGAGAACAGAGGGTAACTTAAATATAAAAACTGCTACTGTAGACGAATGCTTCATCCTAGAAGAACAAAATTTGGTGAGCCAAGTGGGATTTGTGTACTGATCATTACCACCAAGTATCATCAAGATTGGGCGAAAAAATATTTGCTGGTATTTCGGAAACTCGTTATTTCTTAGAAGCTTGGCAACCCATCTCAATGAAAGTGCTTTTCCACAGTCTGTGCCTAGGGCTACTTGAAGAGGAAACAAACCATAGAGACAAAACTGAGAACTCCTTTATTTGTCAAGTTTCAAAGAGCTACTACAAACCATGTTGGATTTAGAGTTCCAAATTCATCTATCTATATAGGAGAGAACAGAGGGAAACCTAAATATAAAAACTGCTACTGTAGACGAACGCTTCAACCTAAAAGAACAAATTTGGTGAGCCAAGTGGGATTTGTGTACTGATCATTACCACCAAGTATCAACAAGATTGTGTGAAAAAATATTTGCTGGTATTTCGGAAACTCGTTATTTCTTAGAAGCTTGGCAACCCATCTAAATGAAAGTGATTTCCACAGTCTGTGCCAAGGTCTACATTAAGAGGAAACAAACCATAGAGACAAACTGAGAACTGCTTTATTTTGTCAAGTTTCAAGGAGCTACTACAAACCATGTTGGATTTAGAGTTCCAAATTCATCTATCTATATAGGAGAGAACAGAGAAAAACCTAATTGTAAAAACTGCTACTGTAGACGAACGCTTCATCCTAGTAGAACAAAATTTGGTGAGCCAAGTGGGATTTGTGTACTGATCATTACCACCAAGTATCATCAAGATTGGGTGAAAAAATATTTGCTGGTATTTCGGAAACTCGTTATTTCTTAGAAGCTTGGCAACCCATCTCAATGAAAGTGCTTTTCCACAGTCTGTGCCAAGGGCTACTTGAAGAGGAAACAAACCATAGAGAAAAAACTGAGAACACCTTTATTTTGTCAAGTTTCAAAGAGCTACTACAAACCATGTTGGATTTAGAATTTCAAATTCATCTATCTCTATAGGTGAGAACAGAGAGAAATCTAAATATAAAAACTGCTACTGTAGACGAACGCTTCAACCTAGAAGAACAAAATTTGGTGAGCCAAGTGGGATTTGTGTACTGATCATTACCACCAAGAATCATCAATTTGGGTGAAAAAATATTTGCTGGTATTTCGGAAACTCGTTATTTCTTAGAAGCTTGGCAACCCCTCTCAATGAAAAGTGCTTTTCCACAGTCTGTGCCTAGGGCTACTTGAAGAGGAAACAAACCATATTGACAAAACAGGGAAGTTCTTTATTTTGTCAAGTTTCAATGAGCTACTACAAACCATGCTGGATTTAGAGTTCCAAATTCATCTATCTATATAGGAGAGAACAGAGGGGAACGAAATATAAAAACTGCTACTGTAGACGAATGCTTCATCCTAGAAGAACAAAATTTGGTGAGCCAAGTGGGATTTGGGTACTGATCATTACCAGCAAGTATCATCAAGCTTGGGTGAAAAAATATATGCTGGTATGTCGGAAACTCGTAATTTCTTAGAAGCTTGGCAAACCCTCTCAGTGAAAGTGCTTTTCCACAGTCTGTTGCTAGGGCTACTTGAAGAGGAAACAAACCATAGAGACGAAACTGAGAACTACTTTATTTTGCCAAGTTTCAAGGAGCTACTACAAACCAGGTTGGATTTAGAGTTCCAAATTCATCTATCTATAAAGGAGAGAACAGAGGGAAACCTAAATATAAAAACTGCTACTGTAGACGAACGCTTCAACCTAAAGAACAAAATTTGGTAAGCCAAGTGGGATTTGTGTACTGATCATTACCACCAAGCATCATCAAGATTGGGGGAAAAAATATTTGCTGGTATTTCGGAAACTCGTTATTTCTTAGAAGCTGGGCAACCCCTCTCAATAAAAGTGCTTTCCACAGTCTGTGCCTAGGGCTACTTGAAGAGGAAACAAACCATAGAGACAAAACTGAGAACTCCTTTAATTTGTCAATTTTCAAAGAGCTACTACAAACCATGTTGGATTTAGAGTTCCAAATTCATCTATCTATATAGGAGAGAACAGAGAGAAACCTAAATATAAAAACTGCTACTGTAGACGAACGCTTCAACCTAGAAGAACCAAATTTGGTGAGCCAAGTGGGATTTGTGTACTGATCATTACCACCAAGTATCAACAAGATTGTGTGAAAAAATATTTGCTGGTATTTCGGAAACTCGTTATTTCTTAGAAGCTTGGCAACCCATCTAAATGAAAGTGATTTCCACAGTCTGTGCCAAGGTCTACATTAAGAGGAAACAAACCATAGAGACAAATCTGAGAACTGCTTTATTTTGTCAGGTTTCAAAGAGCTACTACAAACCAGGTTGGATTTAGAGTTCCAAATTCATCTATCTATATAGGAGAGAACAGAGGGAAACCTAAATATAAAAACTGCTACTGTAGACAAACGCTTCAACCTAGAAGAACAAAATGTGGTGAGCCAAGTGGGATTTGTGTACTGATCACTACCACCAAGTATCTTCAAGATTGGGTGAAAAAATATTTGCTGGTATTTCGGAAACTCGTAATTTTTTAGAAGCTTGGCAACCCCTCTCAATGAAAGTGCCTTTCCACAGTCTGTGACTAGGGCTACTGGAAGAGGAAACAAACCATAGAGACAAAACTGAGAACTCCTTTATTTTGTTAAGTTTCAAAGAGCTACTACAAACCATGTTGGATTTAGAGTTCCAAATTCATCTATCTATATAGGAGAGAACAGAGGGTAACTTAAATATAAAAACTGCTACTGTAGACGAACGCTTCATCCTAGAAGAACAAAATTTGGTGAGCCAAGTGGGATTTTTGTACTGATCATTACCACCAAGTTTCATCAAGATTGGGTGAAAAAATATTTGTTGGTATTTCGGAAATTCGTAATTTCTTAGAAGCTTGGCAACCCCTCTCAATGAAAGTGCTTTTCCACAGTCTGTGCCTAGGGCTACTTGAAGAGGAAACAAACCATAGAGACAAAACTGAGAACTCCTTTGTTTTGTCAAGTTTCAAAGAGCTACTACAAAACATGTTGGATTTATAGTTCCAAATTCATCTATCTATATAGGAGAGAACAGAGAAAAACCTAATTGTAAAAACTGCTACTGTAGACGAACGCTTCATCCTAGAAGAACAAAATTTGGTGAGCCAAGTGGGATTTGTGTACTGATCATTACCACCAAGTATCATCAAGATTGGGTGAAAAAATATTTGCTGGTATTTCGGAAACTCGTTATTTCTTAGAAGCTTGGCAACCCATCTCAATGAAAGTGCTTTTCCACAGTCTGTGCCTAGGGCTACTTGAAGAGGAAACAAACCATAGAGACAAAACTGAGAACTCCTTTATTTGTCAAGTTTCAAAGAGCTACTACAAACCATGTTGGATTTAGAGTTCCAAATTCATCTATCTATATAGGAGAGAACAGAGGGAAACCTAAATATAAAAACTGCTACTGTAGACGAACGCTTCAACCTAAAAGAACAAAATTTGGTGAGCCAAGTGGGATTTGTGTACTGATCATTACCACCAAGTATCAACAAGATTGTGTGAAAAAATATTTGCTGGTATTTCGGAAACTCGTTATTTCTTAGAAGCTTGGCAACCCATCTAAATGAAAGTGATTTCCACAGTCTGTGCCAAGGTCTACATTAAGAGGAAACAAACCATAGAGACAAACTGAGAACTGCTTTATTTTGTCAAGTTTCAAAGATCTACTACAAACCATGTTGGATTTAGAGTTCCAAATTCATCTATCTATATAGGAGAGAACAGAGAAAAACCTAATTGTAAAAACTGCTACTGTAGACGAACGCTTCATCCTAGTAGAACAAAATTTGGTGAGCCAAGTGGGATTTGTGTACTGATCATTACCACCAAGTATCATCAAGATTGGGTGAAAAAATATTTGCTGGTATTTCGGAAACTCGTTATTTCTCAGAAGCTTGGCAACCCATCTCAATGAAAGTGCTTTTCCACAGTCTGTGCCAAGGGCTACTTGAAGAGGAAACAAACCATAGAGAAAAAACTGAGAACACCTTTATTTTGTCAAGTTTCAAAGAGCTACTACAAACCATGTTGGATTTAGAATTTCAAATTCATCTATCTCTATAGGTGAGAACAGAGAGAAATCTAAATATAAAAACTGCTACTGTAGACGAACGCTTCAACCTAGAAGAACAAAATGTGGTGAGCCAAGTGGGATTTGTGTACTGATCATTACCACCAAGAATCATCAAATTTGGGTGAAAAAATATTTGCTGGTATTTCGGAAACTCGTTATTTCTTAGAAGCTTGGCAACCCCTCTCAATGAAAGTGCTTTTCCACAGTCTGTGCCTAGGGCTACTTGAAGAGGAAACAAACCATATTGACAAAACAGGGAAGTTCTTTATTTTGTCAAGTTTCAATGAGCTACTACAAACCATGCTGGATTTAGAGTTCCAAATTCATCTATCTATATAGGAGAGAACAGAGGGGAACGAAATATAAAAACTGCTACTGTAGACGAATGCTTCATCCTAGAAGAACAAAATTTGGTGAGCCAAGTGGGATTTGGGTACTGATCATTACCAGCAAGTATCATCAAGCTTGGGTGAAAAAATATATGCTGGTATGTCGGAAACTCGTAATTTCTTAGAAGCTTGGCAAACCCTCTCAGTGAAAGTGCTTTTCCACAGTCTGTTGCTAGGGCTACTTGAAGAGGAAACAAACCATAGAGACGAAACTGAGAACTACTTTATTTTGCCAAGTTTCAAGGAGCTACTACAAACCAGGTTGGATTTAGAGTTCCAAATTCATCTATCTATAAAGGAGAGAACAGAGGGAAACCTAAATATAAAAACTGCTACTGTAGACGAACGCTTCAACCTAAAGAACAAAATTTGGTAAGCCAAGTGGGATTTGTGTACTGATCATTACCACCAAGCATCATCAAGATTGGGGGAAAAAATATTTGCTGGTATTTCGGAAACTCGTTATTTCTTAGAAGCTGGGCAACCCCTCTCAATAAAAGTGCCTTCCACAGTCTGTGCCTAGGGCTACTTGAAGAGGAAACAAACCATAGAGACAAAACTGAGAACTCCTTTAATTTGTCAATTTTCAAAGAGCTACTACAAACCATGTTGGATTTAGAGTTCCAAATTCATCTATCTATATAGGAGAGAACAGAGAGAAACCTAAATATAAAAACTGCTACTGTAGACGAACGCTTCAACCTAGAAGAACCAAATTTGGTGAGCCAAGTGGGATTTGTGTACTGATCATTACCACCAAGTATCAACAAGATTGTGTGAAAAAATATTTGCTGGTATTTCGGAAACTCGTTATTTCTTAGAAGCTTGGCAACCCATCTAAATGAAAGTGATTTCCACAGTCTGTGCCAAGGTCTACATTAAGAGGAAACAAACCATAGAGACAAACTGAGAACTGCTTTATTTTGTCAAGTTTCAAAGAGCTACTACAAACCATGTTGGATTTAGAGTTCCAAATTCATCTATCTATATAGGAGAGAACAGAGGGAAACCTAAATATAAAAACTGCTACTGTAGACGAAAGCTTCAAACTAGCAGAACAAAACTTCGTGAGCCAAGTGGGATTTGTGTACTGATCATTACCACCAAGAATCATCAAATTTGGGTGAAAAATATTTGCTGGTATTTCGGAAACTCGTTATTTCTTAGAAGCTTGGCAACCCCTCTCAATGAAAGTGCTTTTCCACAGTCTGTGACTAGGGCTACTTGAAGAGGAAACAAACCATAGAGACAAAACTGAGAACTGCTTTATTTTGTTAAGTTTCAAAGAGCTACTATAAACCATGTTGGATTTAGAGTTCCAAATTCATCTATCTATATATGAGAGAACAGAGGGTAACTTAAATATAAAAACTGCTACTGTAGACGAATGCTTCAACCTAGAAGAACAAAATTTGGTGAGCCAAGTGGGATTTGTGTACTGATCATTACCACCAAGTTTCATCAAGATTGGGTGAAAAAATATTTGTTGGTATTTCGGAAATTCGTAATTTCTTAGAAGCTTGGCAACCCCTCTCAATGAAAGTGCTTTTCCACAGTCTGTGCCTAGGGCTACTTGAAGAGGAAACAAACCATAGAGACAAAACTGAGAACTCCTTTGTTTTGTCAAGTTTCAAAGAGCTACTACAAAACATGTTGGATTTATAGTTCCAAATTCATCTATCTATATAGGAGAGAACAGAGAAAAACCTAATTGTAAAAACTGCTACTGTAGACGAACGCTTAATCCTAGAAGAACAAAATTTGGTGAGCCAAGTGGGATTTGTGTACTGATCATTACCACCAAGTATCATCAAGATTGGGTGAAAAAATATTTGCTGGTATTTCGGAAACTCGTTATTTCTTAGAAGCTTGGCAACCCATCTCAATGAAAGTGCTTTTCCACAGTCTGTGCCTAGGGCTACTTGAAGAGGAAACAAACCATAGAGACAAAACTGAGAACTCCTTTATTTGTCAAGTTTCAAAGAGCTACTACAAACCATGTTGGATTTAGAGTTCCAAATTCATCTATCTATATAGGAGAGAACAGAGGGAAACCTAAATATAAAAACTGCTACTGTAGACGAACGCTTCAACCTAAAAGAACAAAATTTGGTGAGCCAAGTGGGATTTGTGTACTGATCATTACCACCAAGTATCAACAAGATTGTGTGAAAAAATATTTGCTGGTATTTCGGAAACTCGTTATTTCTTAGAAGGTTGGCAACCCATCTAAATGAAAGTGATTTCCACAGTCTGTGCCAAGGTCTACATTAAGAGGAAACAAACCATAGAGACAAACTGAGAACTGCTTTATTTTGTCAAGTTTCAAAGATCTACTACAAACCATGTTGGATTTAGAGTTCCAAATTCATCTATCTATATAGGAGAGAACAGAGAAAAACCTAATTGTAAAAACTGCTACTGTAGACGAACGCTTCATCCTAGTAGAACAAAATTTGGTGAGCCAAGTGGGATTTGTGTACTGATCATTACCACCAAGTATCATCAAGATTGGGTGAAAAAATATTTGCTGGTATTTCGGAAACTCGTTATTTCTCAGAAGCTTGGCAACCCATCTCAATGAAAGTGCTTTTCCACAGTCTGTGCCAAGGGCTACTTGAAGAGGAAACAAACCATAGAGAAAAAACTGAGAACACCTTTATTTTGTCAAGTTTCAAAGAGCTACTACAAACCATGTTGGATTTAGAATTTCAAATTCATCTATCTCTATAGGTGAGAACAGAGAGAAATCTAAATATAAAAACTGCTACTGTAGACGAACGCTTCAACCTAGAAGAACAAAATGTGGTGAGCCAAGTGGGATTTGTGTACTGATCATTACCACCAAGAATCATCAAATTTGGGTGAAAAAATATTTGCTGGTATTTCGGAAACTCGTTATTTCTTAGAAGCTTGGCAACCCCTCTCAATGAAAGTGCTTTTCCACAGTCTGTGCCTAGGGCTACTTGAAGAGGAAACAAACCATATTGACAAAACAGGGAAGTTCTTTATTTTGTCAAGTTTCAATGAGCTACTACAAACCATGCTGGATTTAGAGTTCCAAATTCATCTATCTATATAGGAGAGAACAGAGGGGAACGAAATATAAAAACTGCTACTGTAGACGAATGCTTCATCCTAGAAGAACAAAATTTGGTGAGCCAAGTGGGATTTGGGTACTGATCATTACCAGCAAGTATCATCAAGCTTGGGTGAAAAAATATATGCTGGTATGTCGGAAACTCGTAATTTCTTAGAAGCTTGGCAAACCCTCTCAGTGAAAGTGCTTTTCCACAGTCTGTGCCTAGGGCTACTTGAAGAGGAAACAAACCATAGAGACGAAACTGAGAACTACTTTATTTTGCCAAGTTTCAAGGAGCTACTACAAACCAGGTTGGATTTAGAGTTCCAAATTCATCTATCTATAAAGGAGAGAACAGAGGGAAACCTAAATATAAAAACTGCTACTGTAGACGAACGCTTCAACCTAGAAGAACAAAATTTGGTAAGCCAAGTGGGATTTGTGTACTGATCATTACCACCAAGCATCATCAAGATTGGGGGAAAAAATATTTGCTGGTATTTCGGAAACTCGTTATTTCTTAGAACCTGGCAACCCCTCTCAATAAAAGTGCTTTCCACAGTCTGTGCCTAGGGCTACTTGAAGAGGAAACAAACCATAGAGACAAAACTGAGAACTTCTTTAATTTTTCAATTTTCAAAGAGCTACTACAAACCATGTTGGATTTAGAGTTCCAAATTCATCTATCTATATAGGAGAGAACAGAGAGAAACCTAAATATAAAAACTGCTACTGTAGACGAACGCTTCAACCTAGAAGAACCAAATTTGGTGAGCCAAGTGGGATTTGTGTACTGATCATTACCACCAAGTATCAACAAGATTGTGTGAAAAAATATTTGCTGGTATTTCGGAAACTCGTTATTTCTTAGAAGCTTGGCAACCCATCTAAATGAAAGTGATTTCCACAGTCTGTGCCAAGGTCTACATTAAGAGGAAACAAACCATAGAGACAAACTGAGAACTGCTTTATTTTGTCAAGTTTCAAAGAGCTACTACAAACCATGTTGGATTTAGAGTTCCAAATTCATCTATCTATATAGGAGAGAACAGAGAAAAACCTAATTGTAAAAACTGCTACTGTAGACGAACGCTTCATCCTAGAAGAACAAAATTTGGTGAGCCAAGTGGGATTTGTGTACTGATCATTACCACCAAGTATCATCAAGATTGGGTGAAAAAATATTTGCTGGTATTTCGGAAACTCGTTATTTCTTAGAAGCTTGGCAACCCATCTCAATGAAAGTGCTTTTCCACAGTCTGTGCCTAGGGCTACTTGAAGAGGAAACAAACCATAGAGACAAAACTGAGAACTCCTTTATTTGTCAAGTTTCAAAGAGCTACTACAAACCATGTTGGATTTAGAGTTCCAAATTCATCTATCTATATAGGAGAGAACAGAGGGAAACCTAAATATAAAAACTGCTACTGTAGACGAACGCTTCAACCTAAAAGAACAAATTTGGTGAGCCAAGTGGGATTTGTGTACTGATCATTACCACCAAGTATCAACAAGATTGTGTGAAAAAATATTTGCTGGTATTTCGGAAACTCGTTATTTCTTAGAAGCTTGGCAACCCATCTAAATGAAAGTGATTTCCACAGTCTGTGCCAAGGTCTACATTAAGAGGAAACAAACCATAGAGACAAACTGAGAACTGCTTTATTTTGTCAAGTTTCAAAGAGCTACTACAAACCATGTTGGATTTAGAGTTCCAAATTCATCTATCTATATATGAGAGAACAGAGGGTAACTTAAATATAAAAACTGCTACTGTAGACGAATGCTTCAACCTAGAAGAACAAAATTTGTTGAGCCAAGTGGGATTTGTGTACTGATCATTACCACCAAGTTTCATCAAGATTGGGTGAAAAAATATTTGCTGGTATTTCGGAAACTCGTAATTTCTTAGAAGCTTGGCAACCCCTCTCAATGAAAGTGCTTTTCCACAGTCTGTGCCTAGGGCTACTTGAAGAGGAAACAAACCATAGAGACAAAACTGAGAACTCCTTTATTTTGTCAAGTTTCAAAGAGCTACTACAAACCATGTTGGATTTATAGTTAAAATTCATCTATCTATATAGGAGAGAACAGAGAAAAACCTAATTGTAAAAACTGCTACTGTAGACGAACGCTTCATCATAGAAGAACAAAGTTTGGTGAGCTAAGTGGGATTTGTGTACTGATCATTACCACCAAGTATCATCAAGATTGGGTGAAAAAATATTTGCTGGTATTTCGGAAACTCGTTATTTCTTAGAAGCTTGGCAACCCATCTCAATGAAAGTGCTTTTCCACAGTCTGTGCCTAGGGCTACTTGAAGAGAAAACAAACCATAGAGACAAAACAGGGAATTTCTTTTTTGGCAAGTTTCAAAGAGCTACTACAAACCATGCTGGATTTAGAGTTCCAAATTCATCTATCTATATAGGAGAGAACAGAGGGGAACAAAATATAAAAACTGCTACTGTAGACGAATGCTTCATCCTAGAACAACAAAATTTGGTGAGCCAAGTGGGATTTGTGTACTGATCATTACCACCAAGTATCAACAAGATTGTGTGAAAAAATATTTGCTGGTATTTCGGAAACTCGTTATTTCTTAGAAGCTTGGCAACCCATCTAAATGAAAGTGATTTCCACAGTCTGTGCCAAGGTCTACATTAAGAGGAAACAAACCATAGAGACAAACTGAGAACTGCTTTATTTTGTCAAGTTTCAAAGAGCTACTACAAACCATATTGGATTTAGAGTTCCAAATTCATCTATCTATATAGGAGAGAACAGAGGGAAACCTAAATATAAAAACTGCTACTGTAGACGAAAGCTTCAAACTAGCAGAACAAAACTTCGTGAGCCAAGTGGGATTTGTGTACTGATCATTACCACCAAGAATCATCAAATTTGGGTGAAAAATATTTGCTGGTATTTCGGAAACTCGTTATTTCTTAGAAGATTGGCAACCCCTCTCAATGAAAGTGCTTTTCCACAGTCTGTGACTAGGGCTACTTGAAGAGGAAAGAAACCATAGAGACAAAACTGAGAACTCCTTTATTTTGTTAAGTTTCAAAGAGCTACTATAAACCATGTTGGATTTAGAGTTCCAAATTCATCTATCTATATATGAGAGAACAGAGGGTAACTTAAATATAAAAACTGCTACTGTAGACGAATGCTTCAACCTAGAAGAACAAAATTTGGTGAGCCAAGTGGGATTTGTGTACTGATCATTACCACCAAGTTTCATCAAGATTGGGTGAAAAAATATTTGCTGGTATTTCGGAAACTCGTAATTTCTTAGAAGCTTGGCAACCCCTCTCAATGAAAGTGCTTTTCCACAGTCTGTGCCTAGGGCTACTTGAAGAGGAAACAAACCATAGAGACAAAACTGAGAACTCCTTTATTTTGTCAAGTTTCAAAGAGCTACTACAAACCATGTTGGATTTATAGTTCCAAATTCATCTATCTATATAGGAGAGAACAGAGAAAAACCTAATTGTAAAAACTGCTACTGTAGACGAACGCTTCATCCTAGAAGAACAAAATTTGGTGAGCCAAGTGGGATTTGTGTACTGATCATTACCACCAAGTATCATCAAGATTGGGTGAAAAAATATTTGCTGGTATTTCGGAAACTCGTTATTTCTTAGAAGCTTGGCAACCCATCTCAATGAAAGTGCTTTTCCACAGTCTGTGCCTAGGGCTACTTGAAGAGGAAACAAACCATAGAGACAAAACTGAGAACTCCTTTATTTGTCAAGTTTCATAGAGCTACTACAAACCATGTTGGATTTAGAGTTCCAAATTCATCTATCTATATAGGAGAGAACAGAGGGAAACCTAAATAAAAAAACTGCTACTGTAGACGAACGCTTCAACCTAGAAGAACAAAATTTGGTATGCCAAGTGGGAATTGTGTACTGATCATTACCACCAAGTATCATCAAATTTGGGTGAGAAAATATTTGCTGGTATTTCGGAAACTCGTTATTTCTTAGAAGCTTGGCAACCCCTCTCAATGAAAGTGCTTTTCCACAGTCTGTGCCTAGGGCAACTTGAAGAGGAAACAAACCATATTGACAAAACAGTGAAGTTCTTTATTTTGTCAAGTTTCAATGAGCTACTACAACCATGCTGGATTTAGAGTTCCAAATTCATCTATCTATATAGGAGAGAACAGAGGGGAATGAAATATAAAAACTGCTACTGTAGACGAATGCTTCATCCTAGAAGAACAAAATTTGGTGATCCAAGTGGGATTTGGGTACTGATCATTACCAACAAGTATCATCAAGCTTGGGTGAAAAAATATATGCTGGTATGTCGGAAACTCGTAATTTCTTAGAAGCTTGTCAAACCCTCTCGGTGAAAGTGCTTTTCCACAGTCTGTGCCTAGGGCTACTTGAAGAGGAAACAAACCATAGAGACAAAACTGAGAACTACTTTATTTTGTCAAGTTTCAAGGAGCTACTACAAACCAGGTTGGATTTAGAGTTCCAAATTCATCTATCTATAAAGGAGAGAACAGAGGGAAACCTAAATATAAAAACTGCTACTGTAGACGAACGCTTCAACCTAGAAGAACAAAATTTGGTAAGCCAAGTGGGATTTGTGTACTGATCATTACCACCAGTATCATCAAGATTGGGGGAAAAAATATTTGCTGGTATTTCGGAAACTCGTTATTTCTTAGAAGCTTGGCAACCCCTCTCAATAAAAGTGCTTTTCCACAGTCTGTGCCTAGGGCTACTTGAAGAGGAAACAAACCATAGAGACAAAACTGAGAACTCCTTTAATTTGTCAATTTTCAAAGAGCTACTACAAATCATGTTGGATTTAGAGTTCCAAATTCATCTATCTATATAGGAGAGAACAGAGAGAAACCTAAATGTAAAAACTGCTACTGTAGACGAACGCTTCAACCTAGAAGAACAAAATTTGGTGAGGCAAGTGGGATTTGTGTACTGATCATTACCACCAAGTATCAACAAGATTGTGTGAAAAAATATTTGCTCTTATTTCGGAAACTCGTTATTTCTTAGAAGCTTGGCAACCCATCTAAATGAAAGTGATTTCCACAGTCTGTGCCAAGGTCTACATTAAGAGGAAACAAACCATAGAGACAAACTGAGAACTGCTTTATTTTGTCAAGTTTCAAAGAGCTACTACAAACCATGTTGGATTTAGAGTTCCAAATTCATCTATCTATATAGGAGAGAACAGAGGGAAACCTAAATATAAAAACTGCTACTGTAGACGAAAGCTTCAAACTAGCAGAACAAAACTTCGTGAGCCAAGTGGGATTTGTGTACTGATCATTACCACCAAGAATCATCAAATTTGGGTGAAAAATATTTGCTGGTATTTCGGAAACTCGTTATTTCTTAGAAGCTTGGCAACCCCTCTCAATGAAAGTGCTTTTCCACAGTCTGTGACTAGGGCTACTTGAAGAGGAAACAAACCATAGAGACAAAACTGAGAACTCCTTTATTTTGTTAAGTTTCAAAGAGCTACTATAAACCATGTTGGATTTAGAGTTCCAAATTCATCTATCTATATATGAGAGAACAGAGGGTAACTTAAATATAAAAACTGCTACTGTAGACGAATGCTTCAACCTAGAAGAACAAAATTTGGTGAGCCAAGTGGGATTTGTGTACTGATCATTACCACCAAGTTTCATCAAGATTGGGTGAAAAAATATTTGCTGGTATTTCGGAAACTCGTAATTTCTTAGAAGCTTGGCAACCCCTCTCAATGAAAGTGCTTTTCCACAGTCTGTGCCTAGGGCTACTTGAAGAGGAAACAAACCATAGAGACAAAACTGAAAACTCCTTTATTTTGTCAAGTTTCAAAGAGCTACTACAAACCATGTTGGATTTATAGTTCCAAATTCATCTATCTATATAGGAGAGAACAGAGAAAAACCTAATTGTAAAAACTGCTACTGTAGACGAACGCTTCATCCTAGAAGAACAAAATTTGGTGAGCCAAGTGGGATTTGTGTACTGATCATTACCACCAAGTATCATCAAGATTGGGTGAAAAAATATTTGCTGGTATTTCGGAAACTCGTTATTTCTTAGAAGCTTGGCAACCCATCTCAATGAAAGTGCTTTTCCACAGTCTGTGCCTAGGGCTACTTGAAGAGGAAACAAACCATAGAGACAAAACTGAGAACTCCTTTATTTGTCAAGTTTCAAAGAGCTACTACAAACCATGTTGGATTTAGAGTTCCAAATTCATCTATCTATATAGGAGAGAACAGAGGGAAACCTAAATATAAAAACTGCTACTGTAGACGAACGCTTCAACCTAAAAGAACAAAATTTGGTGAGCCAAGTGGGATTTGTGTACTGATCATTACCACCAAGTGTCAACAAGATTGTGTGAAAAAATATTTGCTGGTATTTCGGAAACTCGTTATTTCTTAGAAGCTTGGCAACCCATCTAAATGAAAGTGATTTCCACAGTCTGTGCCAAGGTCTACATTAAGAGGAAACAAACCATAGAGACAAACTGAGAACTGCTTTATTTTGTCAAGTTTCAAAGATCTACTACAAACCATGTTGGATTTAGAGTTCCAAATTCATCTATCTATATAGGAGAGAACAGAGAAAAACCTAATTGTAAAAACTGCTACTGTAGACGAACGCTTCATCCTAGTAGAACAAAATTTGGTGAGCCAAGTGGGATTTGTGTACTGATCATTACCACCAAGTATCATCAAGATTGGGTGAAAAAATATTTGCTGGTATTTCGGAAACTCGTTATTTCTCAGAAGCTTGGCAACCCATCTCAATGAAAGTGCTTTTCCACAGTCTGTGCCAAGGGCTACTTGAAGAGGAAACAAACCATAGAGAAAAAACTGAGAACACCTTTATTTTGTCAAGTTTCAAAGAGCTACTACAAACCATGTTGGATTTAGAATTTCAAATTCATCTATCTCTATAGGTGAGAACAGAGAGAAATCTAAATATAAAAACTGCTACTGTAGACGAACGCTTCAACCTAGAAGAACAAAATGTGGTGAGCCAAGTGGGATTTGTGTACTGATCATTACCACCAAGAATCATCAAATTTGGGTGAAAAAATATTTGCTGGTATTTCGGAAACTCGTTATTTCTTAGAAGCTTGGCAACCCCTCTCAATGAAAGTGCTTTTAGACAGTCTGTGCCTAGGGCTACTTGAAGAGGAAACAAACCATATTGACAAAACAGGGAAGTTCTTTATTTTGTCAAGTTTCAATGAGCTACTACAAACCATGCTGGATTTAGAGTTCCAAATTCATCTATCTATATAGGAGAGAACAGAGGGGAACGAAATATAAAAACTGCTACTGTAGACGAATGCTTCATCCTAGAAGAACAAAATTTGGTGAGCCAAGTGGGATTTGGGTACTGATCATTACCAGCAAGTATCATCAAGCTTGGGTGAAAAAATATATGCTGGTATGTCGGAAACTCGTAATTTCTTAGAAGCTTGGCAAACCCTCTCAGTGAAAGTGCTTTTCCACAGTCTGTGCCTAGGGCTACTTGAAGAGGAAACAAACCATAGAGACGAAACTGAGAACTACTTTATTTTGCCAAGTTTCAAGGAGCTACTACAAACCAGGTTGGATTTAGAGTTCCAAATTCATCTATCTATAAAGGAGAGAACAGAGGGAAACCTAAATATAAAAACTGCTACTGTAGACGAACGCTTCAACCTAGAAGAACAAAATTTGGTAAGCCAAGTGGGATTTGTGTACTGATCATTACCACCAAGCATCATCAAGATTGGGGGAAAAAATATTTGCTGGTATTTCGGAAACTCGTTATTTCTTAGAACCTGGCAACCCCTCTCAATAAAAGTGCTTTCCACAGTCTGTGCCTAGGGCTACTTGAAGAGGAAACAAACCATAGAGACAAAACTGAGAACTTCTTTAATTTTTCAATTTTCAAAGAGCTACTACAAACCATGTTGGATTTAGAGTTCCAAATTCATCTATCTATATAGGAGAGAACAGAGAGAAACCTAAATATAAAAACTGCTACTGTAGACGAACGCTTCAACCTAGAAGAACCAAATTTGGTGAGCCAAGTGGGATTTGTGTACTGATCATTACCACCAAGTATCAACAAGATTGTGTGAAAAAATATTTGCTGGTATTTCGGAAACTCGTTATTTCTTAGAAGCTTGGCAACCCATCTAAATGAAAGTGATTTCCACAGTCTGTGCCAAGGTCTACATTAAGAGGAAACAAACCATAGAGACAAACTGAGAACTGCTTTATTTTGTCAAGTTTCAAAGAGCTACTACAAACCATGTTGGATTTAGAGTTCCAAATTCATCTATCTATATAGGAGAGAACAGAGAAAAACCTAATTGTAAAAACTGCTACTGTAGACGAACGCTTCATCCTAGAAGAACAAAATTTGGTGAGCCAAGTGGGATTTGTGTACTGATCATTACCACCAAGTATCATCAAGATTGGGTGAAAAAATATTTGCTGGTATTTCGGAAACTCGTTATTTCTTAGAAGCTTGGCAACCCATCTCAATGAAAGTGCTTTTCCACAGTCTGTGCCTAGGGCTACTTGAAGAGGAAACAAACCATAGAGACAAAACTGAGAACTCCTTTATTTGTCAAGTTTCAAAGAGCTACTACAAACCATGTTGGATTTAGAGTTCCAAATTCATCTATCTATATAGGAGAGAACAGAGGGAAACCTAAATATAAAAACTGCTACTGTAGACGAACGCTTCAACCTAAAAGAACAAATTTGGTGAGCCAAGTGGGATTTGTGTACTGATCATTACCACCAAGTATCAACAAGATTGTGTGAAAAAATATTTGCTGGTATTTCGGAAACTCGTTATTTCTTAGAAGCTTGGCAACCCATCTAAATGAAAGTGATTTCCACAGTCTGTGCCAAGGTCTACATTAAGAGGAAACAAACCATAGAGACAAACTGAGAACTGCTTTATTTTGTCAAGTTTCAAAGAGCTACTACAAACCATGTTGGATTTAGAGTTCCAAATTCATCTATCTATATATGAGAGAACAGAGGGTAACTTAAATATAAAAACTGCTACTGTAGACGAATGCTTCAACCTAGAAGAACAAAATTTGTTGAGCCAAGTGGGATTTGTGTACTGATCATTACCACCAAGTTTCATCAAGATTGGGTGAAAAAATATTTGCTGGTATTTCGGAAACTCGTAATTTCTTAGAAGCTTGGCAACCCCTCTCAATGAAAGTGCTTTTCCACAGTCTGTGCCTAGGGCTACTTGAAGAGGAAACAAACCATAGAGACAAAACTGAGAACTCCTTTATTTTGTCAAGTTTCAAAGAGCTACTACAAACCATGTTGGATTTATAGTTAAAATTCATCTATCTATATAGGAGAGAACAGAGAAAAACCTAATTGTAAAAACTGCTACTGTAGACGAACGCTTCATCATAGAAGAACAAAGTTTGGTGAGCTAAGTGGGATTTGTGTACTGATCATTACCACCAAGTATCATCAAGATTGGGTGAAAAAATATTTGCTGGTATTTCGGAAACTCGTTATTTCTTAGAAGCTTGGCAACCCATCTCAATGAAAGTGCTTTTCCACAGTCTGTGCCTAGGGCTACTTGAAGAGAAAACAAACCATAGAGACAAAACAGGAATTTCTTTTTTGGCAAGTTTCAAAGAGCTACTACAAACCATGCTGGATTTAGAGTTCCAAATTCATCTATCTATATAGGAGAGAACAGAGGGGAACAAAATATAAAAACTGCTACTGTAGACGAATGCTTCATCCTAGAACAACAAAATTTGGTGAGCCAAGTGGGATTTGTGTACTGATCATTACCACCAAGTATCAACAAGATTGTGTGAAAAAATATTTGCTGGTATTTCGGAAACTCGTTATTTCTTAGAAGCTTGGCAACCCATCTAAATGAAAGTGATTTCCACAGTCTGTGCCAAGGTCTACATTAAGAGGAAACAAACCATAGAGACAAACTGAGAACTGCTTTATTTTGTCAAGTTTCAAAGAGCTACTACAAACCATATTGGATTTAGAGTTCCAAATTCATCTATCTATATAGGAGAGAACAGATTGAAACCTAAATATAAAAACTGCTACTGTAGACGAAAGCTTCAAACTAGCAGAACAAAACTTCGTGAGCCAAGTGGGATTTGTGTACTGATCATTACCACCAAGAATCATCAAATTTGGGTGAAAAATATTTGCTGGTATTTCGGAAACTCGTTATTTCTTAGAAGATTGGCAACCCCTCTCAATGAAAGTGCTTTTCCACAGTCTGTGACTAGGGCTACTTGAAGAGGAAAGAAACCATAGAGACAAAACTGAGAACTCCTTTATTTTGTTAAGTTTCAAAGAGCTACTATAAACCATGTTGGATTTAGAGTTCCAAATTCATCTATCTATATATGAGAGAACAGAGGGTAACTTAAATATAAAAACTGCTACTGTAGACGAATGCTTCAACCTAGAAGAACAAAATTTGGTGAGCCAAGTGGGATTTGTGTACTGATCATTACCACCAAGTTTCATCAAGATTGGGTGAAAAAATATTTGCTGGTATTTCGGAAACTCGTAATTTCTTAGAAGCTTGGCAACCCCTCTCAATGAAAGTGCTTTTCCACAGTCTGTGCCTAGGGCTACTTGAAGAGGAAACAAACCATAGAGACAAAACTGAGAACTCCTTTATTTTGTCAAGTTTCAAAGAGCTACTACAAACCATGTTGGATTTATAGTTCCAAATTCATCTATCTATATAGGAGAGAACAGAGAAAAACCTAATTGTAAAAACTGCTACTGTAGACGAACGCTTCATCCTAGAAGAACAAAATTTGGTGAGCCAAGTGGGATTTGTGTACTGATCATTACCACCAAGTATCATCAAGATTGGGTGAAAAAATATTTGCTGGTATTTCGGAAACTCGTTATTTCTTAGAAGCTTGGCAACCCATCTCAATGAAAGTGCTTTTCCACAGTCTGTGCCTAGGGCTACTTGAAGAGGAAACAAACCATAGAGACAAAACTGAGAACTCCTTTATTTGTCAAGTTTCATAGAGCTACTACAAACCATGTTGGATTTAGAGTTCCAAATTCATCTATCTATATAGGAGAGAACAGAGGGAAACCTAAATAAAAAAACTGCTACTGTAGACGAACGCTTCAACCTAGAAGAACAAAATTTGGTATGCCAAGTGGGAATTGTGTACTGATCATTACCACCAAGTATCATCAAATTTGGGTGAGAAAATATTTGCTGGTATTTCGGAAACTCGTTATTTCTTAGAAGCTTGGCAACCCCTCTCAATGAAAGTGCTTTTCCACAGTCTGTGCCTAGGGCAACTTGAAGAGGAAACAAACCATATTGACAAAACAGTGAAGTTCTTTATTTTGTCAAGTTTCAATGAGCTACTACAACCATGCTGGATTTAGAGTTCCAAATTCATCTATCTATATAGGAGAGAACAGAGGGGAATGAAATATAAAAACTGCTACTGTAGACGAATGCTTCATCCTAGAAGAACAAAATTTGGTGATCCAAGTGGAATTTGGGTACTGATCATTACCAACAAGTATCATCAAGCTTGGGTGAAAAAATATATGCTGGTATGTCGGAAACTCGTAATTTCTTAGAAGCTTGTCAAACCCTCTCGGTGAAAGTGCTTTTCCACAGTCTGTGCCTAGGGCTACTTGAAGAGGAAACAAACCATAGAGACAAAACTGAGAACTACTTTATTTTGTCAAGTTTCAAGGAGCTACTACAAACCAGGTTGGATTTAGAGTTTCAAATTCATCTATCTATAAAGGAGAGAACAGAGGGAAACCTAAATATAAAAACTGCTA
>NW_027511305.1:0-26426 GCF_048772815.1 Callospermophilus lateralis
ACTGTAGACGAACGCTTCAACCTAGAAGAACAAAATTTGGTGAGCCAAGTGGGATCTGTGTACTGATCATTACCACCAAGTATCATCAAGATTGGGTGAAAAAATATTTGCTGGTATTTCGGAAACTTGTAAATTCTTAGAAGCTTGGCAAACTCTCTCAATGAAAGTGCTTTTCCACAGTCTGTGCCTAGGGCTACTTGAAGAGGAAACAAACCATAGAGACAAAACAGAGAACTCCTTTATTTTGTCAAGTTTCAAAGAGCTACTACAAACCATGTTGGATTTAGAGTTACAAATTCATATATCTATATAGGAGAGAACAGAGGGAAACCTAAATATAAAAACTTCTACTGTAGGCGAACGCTTCAACCTAGAAGAACACAATTTGGTGAGCCAAGTGGGATTTGTGTACTGATTATTAGCAACCAGTATCATCAAGATTGGGTGAAAAAATATTTGCTGGTACTTCGGAAACTCGTTATTTCTTAGAAGCTTGGCAACCCCTCTCAATGAAAGTGCTTTTCCAGAGTCTGCGCCTAGGGCTACTTGAAGAGGAAACAAACCATAGAGAAAAAAACTCAGAACTCCTTTATTTTGTCAAGTTTCAAAGAGCTACTACAAACCAAGTTGAATTTAGAGTTCCAAATTCATCTATCAATATATGAGAGAACAGAGTGAAACCTAAATATAAAAACGACTACTGTAGACGAACGCTTCAACCTAGAAGAACAAAATTTGGTGAGCGAAGTGGGATCTGTGTACTGATCATTACCACCAAGTATCATCAAGTTTGGGTGAAAAAATATTTGCTGGTATTTCAGAAACTCGTTATTTCTTAGAAGCTTGGCAACGCCTCTCAATGAAAGTGGTTTTCCACAGTCTATGCCTAGGGCTAATTGAAGAGGAAACAAACCATAGAGACAAAACTCAGAACTCCTTTATTTTTTCAAGTTTCAAAGAGCTACTACAATCCATGTTGGATTTAGAGTTCCAAATTCATCTATCTATATAGGAGAGAACAGAGAGAAACCTAAATATAAAAATTGCTACTGTAGACGAACGCTTCAACCTAGAAGAACAAAATTTGGTGAGCCAAGTGGGATTTGTGTACTGATCATTACCACCAAGTATCATCAAGATTGGGTGAAAAAATATTTGCTGGTATTCCGGAAACTTGTAATTTCTTAGAAGCTTGGCAAACTCTCTCAATGAAAGTGCTTTTCCACAGTCTGTGCCTATGGCTACTTGAAGAGGAAACAAACCATAGAGACAAAACTGAGAACTCCTTTATTTTTTCAAATTTCAAAGAGGTACTACAAACCATGTTGGATTTAGAGTTACAAATTCATATATCTATATAGGAGAGAACAGAGGGAAACCTAAATATAAAAACTTCTACTGTAGGCGAACGCTTCAACCTAGAAGAACACAATTTGGTGAGCCAAGTGGGATTTGTGTACTGATCATTAGCAACCAGTATCATCAAGATTGGGTGAAAAAATATTTGCTGGTACTTCGGAAACTCGTTATTTCTTAGAAGCTTGGCAACCCCTCTCAATGAAAGTGCTTTTCCAGAGTCTGCGCCTAGGGCTACTTGAAGAGGAAACAAACCATAGAGACAAAACTCACAACTCCTTTATTTTGTCATGTTTCAAAGAGCTACTACAATCCATGTTGGATTTAGAGTTCCAAATTCATCTATCTATTTAGGAGAGAACAGAGAGAAACCTAAATATAAAAACTGCTACTGTAGACGAACGCTTCAACCTAGAAGAACACAATTTGGTGAGCCAAGTGGGATCTGTCTACTGATCATTACCACCAAGTATCATCAAGATTGGGTGAAAAAGTATTTGCTGGTATTTCGGAAACTCGTTATTTCTTAGAAGCTTGGCAAACCCTCTCAATGAAAGTGCTTTTCCACAGTCTGTGCCTAGGGCTACTTGAAGAGGAAACAAACCATAGAGAAAAAACTGAGAACTCCTTTATTTTGTCAAGTTTCAAAGAGCTACTACAATCCATGTTGGATTTAGAGTTCCAAATTCATCTACCTATATAGGAGAGAACAGAGAGAAACCTAAATATAAAAACTGCTACTGTAGACGAACGCTTCAACCTAGAAGAACAAAATTTGGTGATCCAAGTGGGATCTGTGTACTGATCATTACCACCAAGTATCATCAAGATTGGGTGAAAAAATATTTGCTGGTATTTCGGAAACTTGTAAATTCTTAGAAGCTTGGCAAACTCTCTCAATGAAAGTGCTTTTCCACAGTCTGTGCCTAGGGCTACTTGAAGAGGAAACAAACCATAGAGACAAAACAGAGAACTCCTTTATTTTGTCAAGTTTCAAAGAGTACTACAAACCATGTTCGATTTAGAGTTACAAATTCATATATCTATATAGGAGAGAACAGAGGGAAACCTAAATATAAAAACTTCTACTGTAGGCGAACGCTTCAACCTAGAAGAACACAATTTGGTGAGCCAAGTGGAATTTGTGTACTGATCATTAGCAACCAGTATCATCAAGATTGGGTGAAACAATATTTGCTGGTACTTCGGAAACTCGTTATTTCTTAGAAGCTTGGCAACCCCTCTCAATGAAAGTGCTTTTCCAGAGTCTGCGCCTAGGGCTACTTGAAGAGGAAACAAACCATAGAGACAAAACTCAGAACTCCTTTATTTTGTCAAGTTTCAAAGAGCTACTACAATCCATGTTGGATTTAGAGTTCCAATTCATCTATCTATATAGGAGAGAACAGAGAGAAACCTAAATATAAAAACTGCTACTGTAGACGAACGCTTCAACCTAGAAGAACCAAATTTGGTGAGCCAAGTGGGATCTGTGTACTGATCATTACCACCAAGTATCATCAATATTGGTTAAAAAAATATTTGCTGGTATTTCGGAAACTCGTTATTTCTTAGAAGCTTGGCAACCCCTCTCAATGAAAGTGCTTTTCCACAGTCTGTGCCTAGGGCTACTTGAAGAGGAAACAAACCATAGAGACAAAACTGAGAACTCCTGTATTTTGTCAAGTTGCAAAGAGCTACTACAATCCATGTTGGATTTAGAGTTCCAAATTCATCTATCTATATAGGAGAGAACAGAGAGAAACCTAAATATAAAAACTGCTACTGTAGACGAACGCTTCAACCTAGAAGAACAAAATTTGGTGAGCCAAGTGGGATTTGTGTACTGATCATTACCACAAAGTATCATCAAGATTGGGTGAAAAAATATTTACTGGTATTTCGGAAACTTGTAATTTCTTAGAAGATTGGCAAACTCTCTCAATGAAAGTGCTTTCCACAGTCTGTGCCTAGTCCTTTTGAAGAGGAAACAAACCATAGAGACAAAACTCAGAACTCCTTTATTTTGTCAAGTTTCAAAGAGCTACTACAATCCATGTTGGATTTAGAGTTCCAAATTCATCTATCTATATAGGAGAGAACAGAGAGAAACCTAAATATAAAAATTGCTACTGTAGACGAACGCTTCAACCTAGAAGAACAAAATTTGGTGAGCCAAGTGGGATTTGTGTACTGATCATTACCACCAAGTATCATCAAGATTGGGTGAAAAAATATTTGCTGGTATTCCGGAAACTTGTAATTTCTTAGAAGCTTGGCAAACTCTCTCAATGAAAGTGCTTTTCCACAGTCTGTGCCTATGGCTACTTGAAGAGGAAACAAACCATAGAGACAAAACTGAGAACTCCTTTATTTTTTCAAATTTCAAAGAGGTACTACAAACCATGTTGGATTTAGAGTTACAAATTCATATATCTATATAGGAGAGAACAGAGGGAAACCTAAATATAAAAACTTCTACTGTAGGCGAACGCTTCAACCTAGAAGAACACAATTTGGTGAGCCAAGTGGGATTTGTGTACTGATCATTAGCAACCAGTATCATCAAGATTGGGTGAAAAAATATTTGCTGGTACTTCGGAAACTCGTTATTTCTTAGAAGCTTGGCAACCCCTCTCAATGAAAGTGCTTTTCCAGAGTCTGCGCCTAGGGCTACTTGAAGAGGAAACAAACCATAGAGACAAAACTCACAACTCCTTTATTTTGTCATGTTTCAAAGAGCTACTACAATCCATGTTGGATTTAGAGTTCCAAATTCATCTATCTATTTAGGAGAGAACAGAGAGAAACCTAAATATAAAAACTGCTACTGTAGACGAACGCTTCAACCTAGAAGAACACAATTTGGTGAGCCAAGTGGGATCTGTCTACTGATCATTACCACCAAGTATCATCAAGATTGGGTGAAAAAGTATTTGCTGGTATTTCGGAAACTCGTTATTTCTTAGAAGCTTGGCAAACCCTCTCAATGAAAGTGCTTTTCCACAGTCTGTGCCTAGGGCTACTTGAAGAGGAAACAAACCATAGAGAAAAAACTGAGAACTCCTTTATTTTGTCAAGTTTCAAAGAGCTACTACAATCCATGTTGGATTTAGAGTTCCAAATTCATCTACCTATATAGGAGAGAACAGAGAGAAACCTAAATATAAAAACTGCTACTGTAGACGAACGCTTCAACCTAGAAGAACAAAATTTGGTGATCCAAGTGGGATCTGTGTACTGATCATTACCACCAAGTATCATCAAGATTGGGTGAAAAAATATTTGCTGGTATTTCGGAAACTTGTAAATTCTTAGAAGCTTGGCAAACTCTCTCAATGAAAGTGCTTTTCCACAGTCTGTGCCTAGGGCTACTTGAAGAGGAAACAAACCATAGAGACAAAACAGAGAACTCCTTTATTTTGTCAAGTTTCAAAGAGTACTACAAACCATGTTCGATTTAGAGTTACAAATTCATATATCTATATAGGAGAGAACAGAGGGAAACCTAAATATAAAAACTTCTACTGTAGGCGAACGCTTCAACCTAGAAGAACACAATTTGGTGAGCCAAGTGGAATTTGTGTACTGATCATTAGCAACCAGTATCATCAAGATTGGGTGAAACAATATTTGCTGGTACTTCGGAAACTCGTTATTTCTTAGAAGCTTGGCAACCCCTCTCAATGAAAGTGCTTTTCCAGAGTCTGCGCCTAGGGCTACTTGAAGAGGAAACAAACCATAGAGACAAAACTCAGAACTCCTTTATTTTGTCAAGTTTCAAAGAGCTACTACAATCCATGTTGGATTTAGAGTTCCAAATTCATCTATCTATATAGGAGAGAACAGAGAGAAACCTAAATATAAAAACTGCTACTGTAGACGAACGCTTCAACCTAGAAGAACCAAATTTGGTGAGCCAAGTGGGATCTGTGTACTGATCATTACCACCAAGTATCATCAATATTGGTTAAAAAAATATTTGCTGGTATTTCGGAAACTCGTTATTTCTTAGAAGCTTGGCAACCCCTCTCAATGAAAGTGCTTTTCCACAGTCTGTGCCTAGGGCTACTTGAAGAGGAAACAAACCATAGAGACAAAACTGAGAACTCCTGTATTTTGTCAAGTTGCAAAGAGCTACTACAATCCATGTTGGATTTAGAGTTCCAAATTCATCTATCTATATAGGAGAGAACAGAGAGAAACCTAAATATAAAAACTGCTACTGTAGACGAACGCTTCAACCTAGAAGAACAAAATTTGGTGAGCCAAGTGGGATTTGTGTACTGATCATTACCACAAAGTATCATCAAGATTGGGTGAAAAAATATTTACTGGTATTTCGGAAACTTGTAATTTCTTAGAAGATTGGCAAACTCTCTCAATGAAAGTGCTTTCCACAGTCTGTGCCTAGTCCTTTTGAAGAGGAAACAAACCATAGAGACAAAACTCAGAACTCCTTTATTTTGTCAAGTTTCAAAGAGCTACTACAATCCATGTTGGATTTAGAGTTCCAAATTCATCTATCTATATAGGAGAGAACAGAGAGAAACCTAAATATAAAAACTGCTACTGTAGACGAACGCTTCAACCTAGAAGAACAAAATTTGGTGAGCCAAGTGGATTTGTGTACTGATCATTACCACCAAGTATCATCAAGATTGGGTGAAAAAATATTTGCTGGTATTTCGGAACTTGTAATTTCTTAGAAGCTTGGCAAACTCTCTCAATGAAAGTGCTTTTCCACAGTCTGTGCCTAAGGCTACTTGAAGAGGAAACAAACCATAGAGACAAAACTGAGAACTCCTTTATTTTTTCAAGTTTCAAAGAGCTACTACAAACCATGTTGGATTTAGAGTTACAAATTCATATATCTATATAGGAGAGAACAGAGGGAAACCTAAATATAAAAACTTCTACTGTAGGCGAACGCTTCAACCTAGAAGAACACAATTTGGTGAGCCAAGTGGGATTTGTGTACTGATCATTAGCAACCAGTATCATCAAGATTGGGTGAAAAAATATTTGCTGGTACTTCGGAAACTCGTTATTTCTTAGAAGCTTGGCAACCCCTCTCAATGAAAGTGCTTTTCCAGAGTCTGCGCCTAGGGCTACTTGAAGAGGAAACAACCATAGAGACAAAACTCACAACTCCTTTATTTTGTCATGTTTCAAAGAGCTACTACAATCCATGTTGGATTTAGAGTTCCAAATTCATCTATCTATATAGGAGAGAACAGAGAGAAACCTAAATATACAAACTGCTACTGTAGACGAACGCTTCAACCTAGAAGAACAAAATTTGGTGAGCCAAGTGGGATTTGTGTACTGATCATTACCACCAAGTATCATCAAGATTGGGTGAAAAAATATTTGCTGGTATTATGGAAACCCGTTATTTCTTAGAAGCTTGGCAACCCATCTCATTGAAAGTGCTTCCACAGTCTGTGCCTAGGGCTACTTGAAGAGGAAACAAACCATAGAGACAAAACTGAGAACTCCATTATTTTGTCA
Organism: Callospermophilus lateralis; assembly: GCF_048772815.1. Taxonomy (NCBI): domain Eukaryota; kingdom Metazoa; phylum Chordata; class Mammalia; order Rodentia; family Sciuridae; genus Callospermophilus; species Callospermophilus lateralis. Next base: position 6,871 of record NW_027511305.1, read on the forward strand.
AGTTTCAAAGAGCTACTACAATCCATGTTGGATTTAGAGTTCCAAATTCATCTATCTATATAGGAGAGAACAGAGAGAAACCTAAATATAAAAATTGCTACTGTAGACGAACGCTTCAACCTAGAAGAACAAAATTTGGTGAGCCAAGTGGGATTTGTGTACTGATCATTACCACCAAGTATCATCAAGATTGGGGTAAAAATATTTGCTGGTATTTCGGAAACTTGTAATTTCTTAGAAGCTTGGCAAACTCTCTCAATGAAAGTGCTTTTCCACAGTCTGTGCCTAGGGCTACTTGAAGAGGAAACAAACCATAGAGACAAAACTGAGAACTCCTTTATTTTGTCAAGTTTCAAAGAGCTACTACAAACCATGTTGGATTTAGAGTTACAAATTCATATATCTCTATAGGAGAGAACAGAGGGAAACCTAAATATAAAAACTTCTACTGTAGGCGAACGCTTCAACCTAGAAGAACACAATTTGGTGACCCAAGTGGGATTTGTGTACTGATTATTAGCAACCAGTATCATCAAGATTGGGTGAAACAATATTTGCTGGTACTTCGGAAACTCGTTATTTCTTAGAAGCTTGGCAACCCCTCTCAATGAAAGTGCTTTTCCAGAGTCTGCGCCTAGGGCTACTTGAAGAGGAAACAAACCATAGAGACAAACTCAGAACTCCTTTATTTTGTCAAGTTTCAAAGAGCTACTACAATCCATGTTGGATTTAGAGTTCCAAATTCATCTATCTATATAGGAGAGAACAGAGAGAAACCTAAATATAAAAACTGCTACTGTAGACGAACGCTTCAACCTAGAAGAACCAAATTTGGTGAGCCAAGTGGGATCTGTGTACTGATCATTACCACCAAGTATCATCAATATTGGTTAAAAAAATATTTGCTGGTATTTCGGAAACTCGTTATTTCTTAGAAGCTTGGCAACCCCTCTCAATGAAAGTGCTTTTCCACAGTCTGTGCCTAGGGCTACTTGAAGATTAAACAAACCATAGAGACAAAACTGAGAACTCCTGTATTTTGTCAAGTTGCAAAGAGCTACTACAATCCATGTTGGATTTAGAGTTCCAAATTCATCTATCTATATAGGAGAGAACAGAGAGAAACCTAAATATAAAAACTGCTACTGTAGACGAACGCTTCAACCTAGAAGAACAAAATTTGGTGAGCCAAGTGGGATTTGTGTACTGATCATTACCACCAAGTATCATCAAGATTGGGTGAAAAAATATTTGCTGGTATTTCGGAAACTTGTAATTTCTTAGAAGCTTGGCAAACTCTCTCAATGAAAGTGCTTTTCCACAGTCTGTGCCTAAGGCTACTTGAAGACGAAACAAACCATAGAGACAAAACTGAGAACTCCTTTATTTTTTCAAGTTTCAAAGAGCTACTACAAACCATGTTGGATATAGAGTTACAAATTCATATATCTATATAGGAGAGAACAGAGGGAAACCTAAATATAAAAACTTCTACTGTAGGCGAACGCTTCAACCTAGAAGAACACAATTTGGTGAGCCAAGTGGGATTTGTGTACTGATCATTAGCAACCAGTATCATCAAGATTGGGTGAAAAAATATTTGCTGGTACTTCGGAAACTCGTTATTTCTTAGAAGCTTGGCAACCCCTCTCAATGAAAGTGCTTTTCCAGAGTCTGCGCCTAGGGCTACTTGAAGAGAAAACAAACCATAGAGACAAAACTCACAACTCCTTTATTTTGTCATGTTTCAAAGAGCTACTACAATCCATGTTGGATTTAGAGTTCCAAATTCATCCTATCTATATAGGAAAGAACAGAGAGAAACCTAAATATAAAAACTGCTACTGTAGACGAACGCTTCAACCTAGAAGAACAAAATTTGGTGAGCCAAGTGGGATCTGTGTACTGATCATTACCACCAAGTATCATCAAGTTTGGGTGAAAAAATATTTGCTGGTATTTCGGAAACTCGTTATTTCTTAGAAGCTTGGCAAACCCTCTCAATGAAAGTGCTTTCCACAGTCTGTGCCTAGGGCTACTTGAAGAATAAACAAACCATAGAGAAAAAACTGAGAACTCCTTTATTTTGTCAAGTTTCAAAGAGCTACTACAATCCATGTTGGATTTAGAGTTCCAAATTCATCTATCTATATAGGAGAGACAAAGAGAAACCTAAATATAAAAACTGCTACTGTAGACGAACGCTTCAACCTAGAAGAACAAAATTTGGTGATCCAAGTGGGATCTGTGTACTGATCATTACCACCAAGTATCATCAAGATTGGGTGAAAAAATATTTGCTGGTATTTCGGAAACTTGTAAATTCTTAGAAGCTTGGCAAACTCTCTCAATGAAAGTGCTTTTCCACAGTCTGTGCCTAGGGCTACTTGAAGAGGAAACAAACCATAGAGACAAAACAGAGAACTCCTTTATTTTGTCAAGTTTCAAAGAGCTACTACAAACCATGTTGGATTTAGAGTTACAAATTCATATATCTATATAGGAGAGAACAGAGGGAAACCTAAATATAAAAACTTCTACTGTAGGCGAACGCTTCAACCTAGAAGAACACAATTTGGTGAGCCAAGTGGGATTTGTGTACTGATTATTAGCAACCAGTATCATCAAGATTGGGTGAAAAAATATTTGCTGGTACTTCGGAAACTCGTTATTTCTTAGAAGCTTGGCAACCCCTCTCAATGAAAGTGCTTTTCCAGAGTCTGCGCCTAGGGCTACTTGAAGAGGAAACAAACCATAGAGAAAAAACTCAGAACTCCTTTATTTTGTCAAGTTTCAAAGAGCTACTACAAACCAAGTTGAATTTAGAGTTCCAAATTCATCTATCAATATATGAGAGAACAGAGTGAAACCTAAATATAAAAACGACTACTGTAGACGAACGCTTCAACCTAGAAGAACAAAATTTGGTGAGCGAAGTGGGATCTGTGTACTGATCATTACCACCAAGTATCATCAAGTTTGGGTGAAAAAATATTTGCTGGTATTTCAGAAACTCGTTATTTCTTAGAAGCTTGGCAACGCCTCTCAATGAAAGTGGTTTTCCACAGTCTATGCCTAGGGCTAATTGAAGAGGAAACAAACCATAGAGACAAAACTCAGAACTCCTTTATTTTGTCAAGTTTCAAAGAGCTACTACAATCCATGTTGGATTTAGAGTTCCAAATTCATCTATCTATATAGGAGAGAACAGAGAGAAACCTAAATATAAAAATTGCTACTGTAGACGAACGCTTCAACCTAGAAGAACAAAATTTGGTGAGCCAAGTGGGATTTGTGTACTGATCATTACCACCAAGTATCATCAAGATTGGGTGAAAAAATATTTGCTGGTATTTCGGAAACTTGTAATTTCTTAGAAGCTTGGCAAACTCTCTCAATGAAAGTGCTTTTCCACAGTCTGTGCCTATGGCTACTTGAAGAGGAAACAAGCCATAGAGACAAAACTGAGAACTCCTTTATTTTTTCAAATTTCAAAGAGGTACTACAAACCATGTTGGATTTAGAGTTACAAATTCATATATCTATATAGGAGAGAACAGAGGGAAACCTAAATATAAAAACTTCTACTGTAGGCGAACGCTTCAACCTAGAAGAACACAATGTGGTGAGCCAAGTGGGATTTGTGTACTGATCATTAGCAACCAGTATCATCAAGATTGGGTGAAAAAATATTTGCTGGTACTTCGGAAACTCGTTATTTCTTAGAAGCTTGGCAACCCCTCTCAATGAAAGTGCTTTTCCAGAGTCTGCGCCTAGGGCTACTTGAAGAGGAAACAAACCATAGAGACAAAACTCACAACTCCTTTATTTTGTCATGTTTCAAAGAGCTACTACAATCCATGTTGGATTTAGAGTTCCAAATTCATCTATCTATTTAGGAGAGAACAGAGAGAAACCTAAATATAAAAACTGCTACTGTAGACGAACGCTTCAACCTAGAAGAACACAATTTGGTGAGCCAAGTTGGATCTGTCTACTGATCATTACCACCAAGTATCATCAAGATTGGGTGAAAAAGTATTTGCTGGTATTTCGGAAACTCGTTATTTCTTAGAAGCTTGGCAAACCCTCTCAATGAAAGTGCTTTTCCACAGTCTGTGCCTAGGGCTACTTGAAGAGGAAACAAACCATAGAGAAAAAACTGAGAACTCCTTTATTTTGTCAAGTTTCAAAGAGCTACTACAATCCATGTTGGATTTAGAGTTCCAAATTCATCTACCTATATAGGAGAGAACAGAGAGAAACCTAAATATAAAAACTGCTACTGTAGACGAACGCTTCAACCTAGAAGAACAAAATTTGGTGATCCAAGTGGGATCTGTGTACTGATCATTACCACCAAGTATCATCAAGATTGGGTGAAAAAATATTTGCTGGTATTTCGGAAACTTGTAAATTCTTAGAAGCTTGGCAAACTCTCTCAATGAAAGTGCTTTTCCACAGTCTGTGCCTAGGGCTACTTGAAGAGAAAACAAACCATAGAGACAAAACAGAGAACTCCTTTATTTTGTCAAGTTTCAAAGAGTACTACAAACCATGTTGGATTTAGAGTTACAAATTCATATATCTATATAGGAGAGAACAGAGGGAAACCTAAATATAAAAACTTCTACTGTAGGCGAACGCTTCAACCTAGAAGAACACAATTTGGTGAGCCAAGTGGGATTTGTGTACTGATCATTAGCAACCAGTATCATCAAGATTGGGTGAAAAAATATTTGCTGGTACTTCGGAAACTCGTTATTTCTTAGAAGCTTGGCAACCCCTCTCAATGAAAGTGCTTTTCCAGAGTCTGCGCCTAGGGCTACTTGAAGAGGAAACAAACCATAGAGAAAAAAACTCAGAACTCCTTTATTTTGTCAAGTTTCAAAGAGCTACTACAAACCATGTTGAATTTAGAGTTCCAAATTCATCTATCAATATATGAGAGAACAGAGTGAAACCTAAATATAAAAACGACTACTGTAGACGAACGCTTCAACCTAGAAGAACAAAATTTGGTGAGCGAAGTGGGATCTGTGTACTGATCATTACCACCAAGTATCATCAAGTTTGGGTGAAAAAATATTTGCTGGTATTTCAGAAACTCGTTATTTCTTAGAAGCTTGGCAACGCCTCTCAATGAAAGTGGTTTTCCACAGTCTATGAGTAGGGCTACTTGAAGAGGAAACAAACCATAGAGACAAAACTCCGAACTCCTTTATTTTGTCAAGTTTCAAAGAGCTACTACAAATCATGTTGGATTTAGAGTTCCAAATTCATCTATCTATATAGGAGAGAACAGAGAGATACCTAAATATAAAAACTGCTACTGTAGACGAACGCTTCAACCTAGAAGAACAAAATTTGGTGAGCCAAGTGGGATCTGTGTACTGATCATTACCACCAAGTATCATCAAGATTGGGTGAAAAAATATTTGCTGGTACTTCGGAAACTCGTTATTTCTTAGAAGCTGGGCAACCCCTCTCAATGAAAGTGCTTTTCCACAGTCTGCGCCTAGGGCTACTTGAAGAGGACACAAACCATAGAGACAAAACTCAGAACTCCTTTATTTTGTCAAGTTTCAAAGAGCTACTACAAACCATGTTGGATTTAGAGTTCCAAATTCATCTATCTATATATGAGAGAACAGAGTGAAACCTAAATATAAAAACTGCTACTGTAGACGAACGCTTCAACCTAGAAGAGCCAAATTTGGTGAGCCAAGTGGGATCTGTGTACTGATCATTACCACCAAGTATCATCAAGATTGGGTGAAAAAATATTTGCTGGTATTTCGGAAACTCGTTATTTCTTAGAAGCTTGGCAACCCCTCTCAATGAAAGTGGTTTTCCACAGTCTGTGCCTAGGGCTACTTGAAGAGGATACAAACCATAGAGACAAAACTGAGAACTCCTTTATTTTGTCAAGTTTCAAAGAGCTACTACAATCCATGTTGGATTTAAAGTTCCAAATTCATCTATCTATATAGGAGAGAACAGAGAGAAACCTAAATATAAAAACTGCTACTGTAGACGAACGCTTCAACCTAGACGAACAAAATTTGGTGAGCCAAGTGGGATTTGTGTACTGATCATTATCACCAAGTATCATCAAGATTGGGTGAAAAAATATTTGCTGGTATTATGGAAACTCGTTATTTCTTAGAAGCTTGGCAACCCCTCTCAATGAAATTGCTTTTCCACAGTCTGTGCCTAGGGCTATTTGAAGAGGAAACAAACCATAGAGACAAAACTGAGAACTCCTTTATTTTGTCAAGTTTCAAGGAGCTACTACAAACCATGTTGGATTTAGAGTTCCAAATTCATGTATCTATATAGGAGAGAACAGAGCTAAACCTAAATATGAAAACTTCTACTGTAGGCGAACGCTTCAACCTAGAAGAACAAAATTTGGTGAGCCAAGTGGGATCTTTGTACTGATCATTACCACCAAGTATCATCAAGATTTTGTGAAAAAATATTTGCTGCTATTTCGAAAACTCGTTATTTCTTAAAAGCTTGGCAACCCCTCTCAATGAAAGTGGTTTTCCACAGTCTGTGCCTAGGGCTACTTGAAGAGGAAACAAACCATAGAGACAAAACTGAGAACTCCTTTATTTTGTCAAGTTTCAAAGAGCTACTACAATCCATGTTGGATTTAGAGTTCCAAATTCATCTATCTATATAGGAGAGAACAGAGAGAAACCTAAATATAAAAACTGCTACTGTAGACGAACGCTTCAACCTAGAAGAACAAAATTTGGTGAGCCAAGTGGGATTTGTGTACTGATCATTACCACCAAGTATCATCAAGATTGGGTGAAAAAATATTTGCTGGTATTTCGGAAACTTGTAATTTCTTAGAAGCTTGGCAAACTCTCTCAATGAAAGTGCTTTTCCACAGTCTGTGCCTAGGGCTACTTGAAGAGGAAACAAACCATAGAGACAAAACAGAGAACTCCTTTATTTTGTCAACTTTCAAAGAGCTACTACAAACCATGTTGGATTTAGAGTTACAAATTCATATATCTATATAGGAGAGAACAGAGGGAAACCTAAATATAAAAACTTCTACTGTAGGCGAACGCTTCAACCTAGAAGAACACAATTTGGTGAGCCAAGTGGGATTTGTGTACTGATCATTAGCAACCAGTATCATCAAGATTGGGTGAAAAAATATTTGCTGGTACTTCGGAAACTCGTTATTTCTTAGAAGCTTGGCAACCCCTCTCAATGAAAGTGCTTTTCCAGAGTCTGCGCCTAGGGCTACTTGAAGAGGAAACAAACCATAGAGAAAAAAACTCAGAACTCCTTTATTTTGTCAAGTTTCAAAGAGCTACTACAAACCATGTTGGATTTAGAGTTCCAAATTCATCTATCAATATATGAGAGAACAGAGTGAAACCTAAATATAAAAACGACTACTGTAGACGAACGCTTCAACCCAGAAGAACAAAATTTGGTGAGCCAAGTGGGATCTGTGTACTGATCATTACCACCAAGTATCATCAAGTTTGGGTGAAAAAATATTTGCTGGTATTTCAGAAACTCGTTATTTCTTAGAAGCTTGGCAACGCCTCTCAATGAAAGTGGTTTTCCACAGTCTATGCCTAGGGCTACTTGAAGAGGAAACAAACCATAGAGACAAAACTCAGAACTCCTTTATTTTGTCAAGTTTCAAAGAGCTACTACAAACCATGTTGGATTTAGAGTTCCAAATTCATCTATCTATATAGGAGAGAACAGAGAGATACCTAAATATAAAAACTGCTACTGTAGATGAACGCTTCAACCTAGAAGAACAAAATGTGGTGAGCCAAGTGGCATTTGTGTACTGATCATTAGCAACAAGTATCATCAAGATTGGGTGAAAAAAATATTTGCTGGTACTTCGGAAACTCATTATTTCTTAGAAGCTTGGCAACCCCTCTCAATGAAAGTGCTTTTCCACAGTCTGCGCCTAGGGCTACTTGAAGAGGAATCAAACCATAGAGACAAAACTCAGAACTCCTTTATTTTGTCAAGTTTCAAAGAGCTACTACAAACCATGTTGGATTTAGAGTTCCAAATTCATCTATCAATATATAAGAGAACTGAGTGAAACCTAAATATAAAAACGACTACTGTAGACGAACGCTTCAACCTAGAAAAACAAAATTTGGTGAGCCAAGTGGGATCTGTGTACTGATCATTACCACCAAGTATCATTAAGATTGGGTGAAAAAATATTTGCTGGTACTTCGGAAACTCGTTATTTCTTAGAAGCTGGGCAACCCCTCTCAAAGAAAGTGCTTTTCCACAGTCTGCGCCTAGGGCTACTTGAAGAGGAAACAAACCATAGAGACAAAACTCAGAACTCCTTTATTTTGTCAAGTTTCAAAGAGCTACTACAAACCATGTTGGATTTAGAGTTCCAAATTCATCTATCTATATATGAGAGAACAGAGTGAAACCTAAATATAAAAACTGCTACTGTAGACGAACGCTTCAACCTAAAAGAACAAAATTTGGTGAGCCAAGTGGGATCTGTGTACTGATCATTACCACCAAGTATCATCAAGATTGGGTGAAAAAATATTTGCTGGTATTTCGGAAACTCGTTATTTCTTAGAAGCTTGGCAACCCCTCTGAATGAAAGTGGTTTTCCACAGTCTGTGCCTAGGGTTACTTGAAGAGGAAACAAACCATAGAGACAAAACTGAGAACTCCTTTATTTGTCAAGTTTCAAAGAGCTACTACAATCCATGTTGGATTTAAAGTTCCAAATTCATCTATCTATATAGGAGAGAACAGAGAGAAACCTAAATATAAAAACTGCTACTGTAGACGAACGCTTCAACCTAGACGAACAAAATTTGGTGAGCCAAGTGGGATTTGTGTACTGATCATTACCACCAAGTATCATCAAGATTGGGTGAAAAAATATTTGCTGGTGTTATGGAAACTCGTTATTTCTTAGAAGCTTGGCAACCCCTCACAATGAAATTGCTTTTCCACAGTCTGTGCCTAGGGCTATTTGAAGAGGAAACAAACCATAGAGACAAAACTGAGAACTCCTTTATTTTGTCAAGTTTCAAAGAGCTACTACAAACCATGTTGGATTTAGAGTTCCAAATTCATGTATCTATATAGGAGAGAACAGAGCTAAACCTAAATATAAAAACTTCTACTGTAGGCGAACGCTTCAACCTAGAAGAACAAAATTTGGTGAGCCAAGTGGGATCTGTGTACTGATCATTACCACCAAGTATCATCAAGATTGGGTGAAAAAATATTTGCTGCTATTTCGAAAACTCGTTATTTCTTAAAAGCTTGGCAACCCCTCTCAATGAAAGTGCTTTTCCACAGTCTGTGCCTAGGGCTACTTGAAGAGGAAACAAACCATAGAGACAAAACAGAGAACTCCTTTATTTTGTCAACTTTCAAAGAGCTACTACAAACCATGTTGGATTTAGAGTTACAAATTCATATATCTATATAGGAGAGAACTTAGGGAAACCTAAATATAAAAACTTCTACTGTAGGCGAACGCTTCAACCTAGAAGAACACAATTTGGTGAGCCAAGTGGGATTTGTGTACTGATCATTAGCAACCAGTATCATCAAGATTGGGTGAAAAAATATTTGCTGGTACTTCGGAAACTCGTTATTTCTTAGAAGCTTGGCAACCCCTCTCAATGAAAGTGCTTTTCCAGAGTCTGCGCCTAGGGCTACTTGAAGAGGAAACAAACCATAGAGAAAAAAACTCAGAACTCCTTTATTTTGTCAAGTTTCAAAGAGCTACTACAAACCATGTTGGATTTAGAGTTCCAAATTCATCTATCAATATATGAGAGAACAGAGTGAAACCTAAATATAAAAACGACTACTGTAGACTAACGCTTCAACCTAGAAGAACAAAATTTGGTGAGCCAAGTGGGATCTGTGTACTGATCATTACCACCAAGTATGATCAAGTTTGGGTGAAAAATTATTTGCTGGTATTTCAGAAACTCGTTATTTCTTAGAAGCTTGGCAACGCCTCTCAATGAAAGGGGTTTTCCACAGTCTATGCCTAGGGCTACTTGAAGAGGAAACAAACCATAGAGACAAAACTCAGAACTCCTTTATTTTGTCAAGTTTCAAAGAGCTACTACATACCATGTTGGATTTAGAGTTCCAAATTCATCTATCTATATAGGAGAGAACAGAGAGATACCTAAATATAAAAACTGCTACTGTAGACGAACGCTTCAACCTAGAAGAACAAAATTTGGTGAGCCAAGTGGCATTTGTGTACTGATCATTAGCAACAAGTATCATCAAGATTGGGTGAAAAAATATGTGCTGGTACTTCGGAAACTCATTATTTCTTAGAAGCTTGGCAACCCCTCTCAATGAAAGTGCTTTTCCACAGTCTGCGCCTAGGGCTACTTGAAGAGGAAACAAACCATAGAGACAAAACTCAGAACTCCTTTATTTTGTCAAGTTTCAAAGAGCTACTACAAACCATGTTGGATTTAGAGTTCCAAATTCATCTATCAATATATGAGAGAACAGAGTGAAACCTAAATATAAAAACGACTACTGTAGACGAACGCTTCAACCTAGAAGAACAAAATTTGGTGAGCCAAGTGGGATCTGTGTACTGATCATTACCACCAAGTATCATCAAGTTTGGGTGAAAAAATATTTGCTGGTATTTCAGAAACTCGTTATTTCTTAGAAGCTTGGCAACGCCTCTCAATGAAAATGGTTTTCCACAGTCTATGCCTAGGGCTACTTGAAGACTAAACAAACCATAGAGACAAAACTGAGAACTCCTTTATTTTGTCAAGTTTCAAAGAGCTACTACAAACCATGTTGGATTTAGTGTTCCAAATTCATCTATCTATATAGGAGAGAACAGAGAGATACCTAAATATAAAAACTGCTACTGAAGACGAACGCTTCAACCTAGAAGAACAAAATTTGGTGAGCCAAGTGGGATTTGTGTACTGATCAATAGCAACAAGTATCATCAAGATTGGGTGAAAAAATATTTGCTGGTACTTCGGAAACTCATTATTTCTTAGAAGCTTGGCAACCCCTCTCAATGAAAGTGCTTTTCCACAGTCTGCGCCTAGGACTACTTGAAGAGGAAACAAACCATAGAGACAAAATTCAGAACTCCTTGATTTTGTCGAGTATCAAAGAGCTACTACAAAACATGTTGGATTTAGAGTTCCAAATTCATCTATCTATATATGAGAGAACAGAGTGAAACCTAAATATAAAAACGGCTACTGTACACGAACGCTTCAAAATAAAAGAACAAAATTTGGTGAGCCAAGTGGGATTTGTGTACTGATCATTAGCAACCAGTATCATCAAGATTGGGTGAAAAAATATTTGCTGATATTTCGGAAAATCGTTATTTCTTAGAAGCTTGGCAACCCCCTCAATGAAAGTGGTTTTCCACAGTCTGTGCCTAGGGCTAATTGAAGAGGAAACAAACCATTAAGACAAAACTCAGAACTCTTTATTTTGTCAAGTTTCAAAGAGCTACTACAAACCATGTTGGATTTAGAGTTCCAAATTCATCTATCTATATATGAGAGAACAGAGTGAAACCTAAATATAAAAACTGCTACTGTAGACGAACGCTTCAACCTAGAAGAACAAAATTTTGTGAGCCAAGTGGGATCTGTGTACTGATCATTACCACCAAGTATCATCAAGATTGGGTGAAAAAATATTTGCTGGTATTTCGGAAACTCGTTATTTCTTAGAAGCTTGGCAACCCCTCTCAATGAAAGTGGTTTTCGACAGTCTGTGCCTAGGGCTACTTGAAGAGGAAACAAACCATAGAGAAAAAACTGAGAATTCCTTTATTTTGTCAAGTTTCAAAGAGCTACTACAATCCATGTTGGATTTAAAGTTCCAAATTCATCTATCTATATAGGAGAGAACAGAGAGAAACCTAAATATAAAAACTGCTACTGTAGACGAACGCTTCAACCTAGACGAACAAAATTTGGTGAGCCAAGTGGGATTTGTGTACTGATCATTACCACCAAGTATGACCAAGATTGGGTGAAAAAATATTTGCTGGTATTATGGAAACTCGTTTTTTCTTAGAATCTTGGCAACCCATCTCAATGAAAGTGCTTCCACAGTCTGTGCCTAGGGCTACTTGAAGAGGAAACAAACCATAGAGACAAAACTGAGAACTCCTTTATTTTTTCAAGTTTCAAAGAACTACTACAATCCATGTTGGATTTAGAGTTCCAAATTCATCTATCTATATAGGAGAGAACAGAGAGAAACCTAAATATAAAAACTGCTACTGTAGACAAACGCTTCAACCTAGAAGAACACAATTTGGTGAGCCAAGTGGGATTTGTGTACTGATCATTAGCAACCAGTATCATCAAGATTGGGTGAAAAAATATTTGCTGGTACTTCGGAAACTCGTTATTTCTTAGAAGCTTGGCAACCCCTGTCAATGAAAGTGCTTTTCCAGAGTCTGCGCCTAGGGCTACTTGAAGAGGAAACAAACCATAGAGACAAAACTCACAACTCCTTTATTTTGTCAAGTTTCAAAGAGCTACTACAATCCATGTTGGATTTAGAGTTCCAAATTCATCTATCTATATAGGAGAGAACAGAGAGTAACCTAAATATAAAAACTGCTACTGTAGACGAACGCTTCAACCTAGAAGAACAAAATTTGGTGAGCCAAGTGGGATCAGTGTACTGATCATTACCACCAAGTATCATCAAGATTGGGTGAAAAAATATTTGCTGGTATTTCGGAAACTCGTTATTTCTTAGAAGCTTGGCAACCCCTCTCAATGAAATTGCTTTTCCACAGTCTGTGCCGAGGACTACTTGAAGAGGAAACAAAGCATAGAGACAAACCTGAGAACTCCTTTATTTTGTCAAGTTTCAAAGAGCTACTACAATCCATGTTGGATTTAGAGTTCCAAATTCATCTATCTATATAGGAGAGAACAGAGAGAAACCTAAATATAAAAACTGCTACTGTAGACGAACGCTTCCACCTAGAAGAACAAAATTTGGTGAGCCAAGTGGGATCTGTGTACTGATCATTACCACCAAGTATCATCAAGATTGGGTGAAAAAATATTTGCTGGTATTTCGGAAACTTGTAATTTCTTAGAAGCTTGGCAAACTCTCTCAATGAAAGTGCTTTTCCACAGTCTGTGCCTAGGGCTACTTGAAGAGGAAACAAACCATAGAGACAAAACAGAGAACTCCTTTATTTTGTCAAGTTTCAAAGAGCTACTACAAACCATGTTGGATTTAGAGTTACAAATTCATATATCTATATAGGAGAGAACAGAGGGAAACCTAAATATAAAAACTTCTACTGTAGGCGAACGCTTCAACCTAGAAGAACACAATTTGGTGAGCCAAGTGGGATTTGTGTACTGATCATTAGCAACCAGTATCATCAAGATTGGGTGAAAAAATATTTGCTGGTACTTGGGAAACTCGTTATTTCTTAGAAGCTTGGCAACCCCTCTCAATGAAAGTGATTTTCCAAAGTCTGCGCCAAGGGCTGCTTGAAGAGGAAACTGACCATAGAGAAAAAAACTCAGAACTCCTTTATTTTGTCAAGTTTCAAAGAGCTACTACAAACCATGTTGGATTTAGAGTTCCAAATTCATCTATCTATATATGAGAGAACAGAGTGAAACCTAAATATAAAAACTGCTACTGTAGACGAACGCTTCAACCTAGAAGAACAAAATTTGGTGAGCCAAGTGGGATCTGTGTACTGATCATTACCACCAAGTATCATCAAGATTGGGTGAAAAAATATTTGCTGGTATTTTGGAAACTCGTTATTTCTTAGAAGCTTGGCAACCCCTCTCAATGAAATTGCTTTTCCACAGTCTGTGCCTAGGGCTATTTGAAGAGGAAACAAACCATAGAGACAAAACTGAGAACTCCTTTATTTTGTCAAGTTTCTAAGAGCTACTACAAACCATGTTGGATTTAGAGTTCCAAATTCATCTATCTATATATGAGAGAACAGAGTGAAACCTAAATATAAAAACGGCTACTGTAGACGAACGCTTCAACCTAGAAGAACAAAATTTGGTGAGCCAAGTGGGTACTGTGTACTGATCATTACCACCAAGTATCATCAAGATTGGGTGAAAAAATATTTGCTGATATTTCGGAAACTCGTTATTTCTTAGAAGATTGGCAACCCCTCTAAATGAAAGTGGTTTTCCACAGTCTGTGCCTAGGGCTACTTGAAGGGGAAACAAACCATAGAGACAAAACTCAGAACTCTTTATTTTTGTCAAGTTTCAAAGAGCTACTACAAACCATGTTGGATTTAGAGTTCCAAATTCATCTATCTATATATGAGAGAACAGAGTGAAACCTAAATATAAAAACGGCTACTGTAGACGAACGCTTCAACCTAGAAGAACAAAATTTGGTGATCCAAGTCGGATCTGTGTACTGATCATTACCACCAAGTATCATCAAGATTGGGTGAAAAAATATTTGCTGGTATTTCGGAAACTTGTAATTTCTTAGAAGCTTGGCAAACTCTCTCAATGAAAATGCTTTTCCATAGTCTGTGCCTAGGGATACTTGAAGAGGAAACAAACCATAGAGACAAAACTGAGAACTCCTTTATTTTGTCAAGTTTCAAAGAGTTACTACAAACCATGTTGGATTTAGAGTTCCAAATTCATATATCTATAAGAGAGAACAGAGGGAAACCTAAATATAAAAACTTCTACTGTAGGCGAACGCTTCAACCTAGAAGAACACAATTTGGTGAGCCAAGTGGGATTTGTGTACTGATCATTAACCACCAGTATCATCAAGATTGGGTGAAAAAATATTTGCTGGTACTTCGGAAACTCGTTATTTCTTAGAAGCTTGGCAACCCCTCTCAATGAAAGTGCTTTTCCAGAGTCTGCGCCTAGGGCTACTTGAAGAGGAAACAAACCATAGAGACAAAACTCAGAACTCCTTTATTTTGTCAAGTTTCAAAGAGCTACTACAAACCATGTTGGATTTAGAGTCCAAATTCATCTATCTATATATGAGAGAACAGAGTGAAACCTAAATATAAAAACGACTACTGTAAACTAACGCTTCAACCTAGAAGAACAAAATTTGGTGAGCCAAGTGGGATCTGTGTACTGATCATTACCACCAAGTATCATCAAGATTGGGTGAAAAAATATTTGCTGGTATTTCGGAAACTCGTTATTTCTTAGAAGCTTGGCAACATCTCTCAATGAAAGTGCTTTTCCACAGTCTGTTCCTAGGGCTACTTGAAGAGGAAACAAACCATAGAGACAAATCTCAGAACTCCTTTATTTTGTCAAGTTTCAAAGAGCTACTACAACCATGTTGGATTTAGAGTTCCAAATTCATCTATCTATATATGAGAGAACAGAGTGAAACCTAAATAAAAAAACTGCTACTGTAGAAGAACGCTTCAACCTAGAAGAACAAAATTTGTTGAGCCAAGTGGGATCTGTGTACTGATCATTAGCAACATGTATCATCAAGATTGGGTGAAAAAATATTTGCTGGTATTTCGGAAACTCGTTATTTCTTAGAAGCTTGGCAACCCTTCTCAATTAAAGTTCTTTTCCACAGTCTTTGCCTAGGCCTCTTGAAGAGGAAACAAACCATAGAGACAAAACTCAGAACTCCTTTATTTTGTCAAGTTTCAAAGAGCTACTACAAACCATGTTGGATTTAGAGTTCCAAATTCATCTATCTATATATGAGAGAACAGAGTGTAACCTAAATATAAAAACTGCTACTGTAGACGAACGCTTCAACCTAGAAAAACAAAATTTGGTGAGCCAAGTGGGATCTGTGTACTGATCATTACCACCAAGTATCATCAAGATTGGGTGAAAAAATATTTGCTGGTATTTCGGAAACTAGTTATTTCTTAGAAGCTTGGCAACCCCTCTCAATGAAAGTGCTTTTCCACAGTCTGTGCATAGGGATACTTGAAGAGGAAACAAACCATAGAGACAAAACTGAGAACTCCTTTATTTTGTCAAGTTTCAAAGAGCTACTGCAATCCATGTTGGATTTAGTGTTCCAAATTCATCTATCTATATAGGAGAGAAGATAGAAACCTAAATATAAAAACTGCTACTGTAGACGAACGCTTCAACCTAGAAGAACAAAATTTGGTGAGCCAAGTGGGATCTGTGTACTGATCATTAGCAACATGGATCATCAAGTTTGGGTGAAAAAATATTTGCTGGTATTTCGGAAACTCGTTATTTCTTAGAAGCTTGGCAACCCCTTCAATTAAAGTGCTTTTCCACAGTCTGTGCCTAGGCCTCTTGAAGAGGAAACAAACGATAGAGACAAAACTCAGGACTCCTTTATTTTGTCAAGTTTCAAAGAGCTACTACAATCCATGTTGGATTTATAGTTCCAAATTCATCTATCTATATAGGAAAGAACAGAGAGAAACCTAAGTATAAAAACTGCTACTGTAGACGAAGGTTTCAACCTAGAAGAACAAAATTTGGTGAGCCAATTGGGATTTGTGTACTGATCATTACCACCAAGTATCATCAAGATTGGGTGAAAAAATATTTGCTGGTATTTCGGAAACTCGTTGTTTCTTAGAAGCTTGGCAACACCTCTCAATGAAAGTGGTTTTCCACAGTCTGTGCCTAGGGCTACTTGAAGTGGAAACAAACCATAGAGACAAATCTCAGAACTCCTTTATTTTGTCAAGTTTCAAAGAGCTACTACAAACAATGTTGGATTTAGAGTTCCAAATTCATCTATCTAACTATGAGAGAACAGAGTGAAACCTAAATATAAAACGGCTACTGTAGACGAACGCTTCAACCTAGAAGAACAAAATTTGGTGAGCCAAGTGGGATTTTTGTACTGATCATTAGCAACATGGATCATCAAGATTGGGTGAAAAAATATTTGCTGGTATTTCAGAAACTCGTTATTTCTTAGAAGATTGGCAACCCCTCTCAAAGAAAGTGCTTTTCCACAGTGTGTGCCTATTGCTAATTGAAGAGGAAACATCCATAGAGACGAAACTGAGAACTCCTTTATTTTGTCAAGTTTCAAAGAGCTACTGCAAACCATGTTGGATTTATAGTTCCAAATTCATCTATCTATACAGGAGAGAACAGAGGGAAACCTAAATATAAAAACTGCTACTGTAGATGAACGCTTCAACCTAGAAGAACACAATTTGGTGAGCCAAGTGGGATTTGTGTACTGATCATTAGCAACAAGTATCATCAAGATTGGGTTAAAAAATATTTGCTGGTACTTCGGAAACTCGTTATTTCTTAGAAGCTTGGCAACCCCTCTCAATGAAATTGCTTTTCCAGATTCTGCGCCTAGGGCTACTTGAAGAGGAAACAAACCATAGAGACAAAACTCAGAACTCCTTTATTTCGTCAAGTTTCAAAGAGCTACTACAAACCATGTTGGATTTAGAGTTCCAAATTCATCTATCTATATATGAGAGAACAGAGTGAAACCTAAATATAAAAACTTCTACTGTAGACGAACGCTTCAACCTAGAAGAACAAAATTTGGTGAGCCAATTGGGAACTGTTTACTGATCATTTTCACCATGTATCATCAAGATTGGGTGAAAAAAATATTTGCTGGTGTTTGGGAAACTCGTTATTTCTTAGAAGCTTGGCAACCCATCTCAATGAAAGTGCTTTTCCACAGTCTGTGCCTAGGGCTACTTGAAGAGGAAACAAATCATAGAGACAAAACTGAGAACTCCTTTATTTTGTCAAGTTTCAAAGAGCTACTACAATCCATGTTAGATTTAAAGTTCCAAATTCATCTATCTATATAGGAGAGAACAGAGAGAAACCTAAATATAAAAACTGCTACTGTAGAAGAACGCTTCAACCTAGAAGAACAAAATTTGGTGAGCCAAGTGGGATTTGTGTACTGATCATTACCACCAAGTATCATCAAGATTGGGTGAAAAAATATTTGCTGGTATTTCGGAAACTTGTAATTTCTTAGAAGCTTGGCAAACTCTCTCAATGAAAGTGCTTTTCCACAGTCTGTGCCTAGGGCTACTTGAAGAGGAAACAAACCATAGAGACAAAACAGAGAACTCCTTTATTTTGTCAAGTTTCAAAGAGCTACTACAAACCATGTTGGATTTAGAGTTACAAATTCATATATCTATATAGGAGAGAACAGAGGGAAACCTAAATATAAAAACTTCTACTGTAGGCGAACACTTCAACCTAGAAGAACACAATTTGGTGAGCCAAGTGGGATTTGTGTACTGATCATTAACCACCAGTATCATCAAGATTGGGTGAAAAAATATTTGCTGGTACTTCGGAAACTCGTTATTTCTTAGAAGCTTGGCAACCCCTCTCAATGAAAGTGCTTTTCCACAGTGTTTGCCTAGGGCTACTTGAAGAGGAAACAATCCATAGGGAAAAAACTGAGAACTCCTTTATTTTGTCAAGTTTCAAAGAGCTACTACAAACCATGTTGGATTTAGAGTTCCAAATTCATCTATCTATACAGGAGAGAACAGAGGGAAACCTAAATATAAAAACTGCTACTGTAGACGAACTCTTCAACCTAGAAGAACAAAATTTGGTGAGCCAAGTGGGATTTGTGTACTGATCATTACCACCAAGTATCATCAAGATTGGGTGAAAAAATATTTGCTGTTGTTTCGGAAACTTGTAATTTCTTAGAAGTTTGGCAACCACTCTCAATGAAAGAGCTTTTCCACAGTCTGTGCCTAGGGCTACTTGAAGAGGAAACAAACCATAGAGACAAAACTGAGAACTCCTTTATTTTGTCAAGTTTCAAAGAGCTACTACTATCCATGTTGGACTTAGAGTTCCAAATTCATCAATCTATATAGGAGAGAACAGAGAGAAACCTAAATATAAAAACTGCTACTGTAAACGAACGCTTCAACCTAGAAGAACAAAATTTGGTGAGCCAAGTGGGATTTGTGTACTGATCATTACCACCTAGTATCATCAAGATTGGAAGAAAAAATATTTGCTGGTGTTTCGGAAACTTGTAATTTCTTAGAAATTGGCAACCACGCTCCGTGAAAGTCCTTTTCCACAGTCTGTGCCTAGGGCTACTTGAAGAGGAAACAAACCATAGAGACAAAACTGAGAAAACCTTTATTTTGTCAAGTTCCAAAGAGCTACTACAAACCATGTTGGATTTAGTGTTCCAAATTCATCTATCTATATATGAGAGAACAGAGTGAAACCTAAATATAAAAACTCCTACTGTAGACGAACGCTTCAAACTTGAAGAACAAAATTTGGTGAGCCAAGTGGGATTTGTGTACTGATCATTACCACCAAGTATCATCAAGATTGGGTGAAAAAATATTTGCTGGTATTTTGGAAACTCGTTATTTCTTAGAAGCTTGGCAACCCCACTAAATGAAAGAGCTTTTCCACATTCTGTGCCTTGGGCTACTTGAAGAGGAAACAAACCATAGAGAGAAAACTGAGAACTCCTTTATTTTGTCAAGTTTCAAAGAACTACTACTATCCATG
>NW_027511306.1:0-26414 GCF_048772815.1 Callospermophilus lateralis
AAAAAACTACTAGTTTGCTGAAATCTCAGCAAACATTTTTTCACCAAATCTTGATGATACTTGGTGGTAATGATCAGTTCACTAAGCCCACTTGGCTGCCCAATTTTCACTCTTCTAGGTTCAAGCGTTCGTTTCCAGTAACACTTTGAATTTTTAGGTTTCACTCTGTTTTCTGCTATATAGACAGATGTGTTGAAACTCTAAATCAAACACGGTTTGTGCTAGCTCCTTGAAACTTGACCAAATGAAGTAGTTCTAAGTTCTATATCTATGGTTTGTTTCCTCTTGAGGTACCCCATGCAGAGACTGGCGAAAAACACTTTCGTTTTAAAGGGGTTGCCAAGCTTCCAAAAAACTACTAGTTTGCTGAAATCTCAGCAAACATTTTTTCACCAAATCTTGATGATACTTGGTGGTAATGATCAGTTCACTAATCCCACTTGGCTGCCCAACTTTCAATCTTCTAGGTTCAAGCGTTCGTTTCCAGTAACAGTTTGAATTTTTAGGTTTCACTCTGTTTTCTGCTATATAGATAGATGTGTTTGAAACTCTAAATCAAACACGGTTTGTGCTAGCTCCGTGAAACTTGACAAAATGAAGTAGTTCTAAGTTCTATCTCTATGGTTTGTTTCCTCTTGAAGTACCCCATGCAGAGACTGGCGAAGAACACTTTCGTTTGAAAGGGGTTGCCAAGCTTCCAAAAAACTACTCGTTTGCTGAAATCTCAGCAACCATTTTTTCACCAAATCTTGATGATACTTGGTGGTAATGATCAGTTCACTAAGCCCACTTGGCTGCCCAATTTTCACTCTTCTAGGTTCAAGCGTTCGTTTCCAGTAACACTTTGAATTTTTAGGTTTCACTCTGTTTTCTGCTATATAGATAGATGTGTTTGAAACTCTAAATCAAACACGGTTTGTGCTAGCTCCTTGAAACTTGACCAAATGAAGTAGTTCTAAGTTCTATCTCTATGGTTTGTTTCCTCTTGAAGTACCCCATGCAGAGACTGGCGAAAAACACTTTCGTTTGAAAGGGGTTGCCAAGCTTCCAAAAAACTACTAGTTTGCTGAAATCTCAGCAAACATGTTTTCACCAAATCTTGATGATACTTGGTGGTAATGATCAGTTCACTAAGCCCACTTGGCTGCCCAATTTTTACTCTTCTAGGTTCAAGCGTTCGTTTCCAGTAACACTTAGAAATTTTAGGTTTCACTCTGTTTTCTGCTATATAGATAGATGTCTTTGAAACTCTAAATCAAACACGGTTTGTGCTAGCTCCTTGAAACATGACAAAATGAAGTAGTTCTAAGTTCTATCTCTATGGTTTGTTTCCTCTTGAAGTACCCCATGCAGAGACTGGCGAAAAACACTTTCGTTTGAAAGGGGTTGCCAAGCTTCCAAAAAACTACTAGTTTGCTGAAATCTCAGCAAACATTTTTTCACCAAATCTTGATGATACTTGGTGGTAATGATCAGTTCACTAATCCCACTTGGCTGAACAACTTTCAATCTTCTAGGTTCAAGCGTTCGTTTCCAGTAACAGTTTGAATTTTTAGGTTTCACTCTGGTTTCTGCTATATAGATAGATGTGTTTGAAACTCTAAATCAAACACGGTTTGTGCTAGCTCCGTGAAACTTGACAAAATGAAGTAGTTCTAAGTTCTATCTCTATGGTTTGTTTCCTCTTGAAGTACCCCATGCAGAGACTGGCGAAGAACACTTTCGTTTGAAAGGGGTTGCCAAGCTTCCAAAAAACTACTCGTTTGCTGAAATCTCAGCAACCATTTTTTCACCAAATCTTGATGATACTTGGTGGTAATGATCAGTTCACTAAGCCCACTTGGCTGCCCAATTTTCACTCTTCTTGGTTCAAGCGTTCGTTTCCAGTAACACTTTGAATTTTTAGGTTTCACTCTGTTTTCTGCTATATAGATAGATGTGTTTGAAACTCTAAATCAAACACGGTTTGGGCTAGCTCCTTGAAACTTGACAAAATGAAGTAGTTCTAAGTTCTATCTCTATGGTTTGTTTCCTCTTGTAGTACCCCATGCAGAAACTGGCGAAAAACACTTTCGTTTGAAAGGGGTTGCCATGCTTCCAAAAAACTACTAGTTTGCTGAAATCTCAGCAAACATTTTTTCACCAAATCTTGATGATACTTGGTGGTAATGATCAGTTCACTAATCCCACTTGGCTGCCCAACTTTCACTCTTCTAGGTTCAAGCGTTCGTTTCCAGTAACAGTTTGAATTTTTAGGTTTCACTCTGTTTTCTGCTATACAGATAGATGTGTTTGAAACTCTAAATCAAACACGGTTTGTGCTAGCTCCGTGAAACTTGACAAAATGAAGTAGTTCTAAGTTCTATCTCTATGGTTTGTTTCCTCTTGAAGTACCAAATGCAGAGACTGGCGAAGAACACTTTCGTTTGAAAGGGGTTGCCAAGCTTCCAAAAAACTACTCGTTTGCTGAAATCTCAGCAACCATTTTTTCACCAAATCTTGATGATACTTGGTGGTAATGATCAGTTCACTAAGCCCACTTGGCTGCCCAATTTTCACTCTTCTAGGTTCAAGCGTTCGTTTCCAGTAACACTTTGAATTTTTAGGTTTCACTCTGTTTTCTGCTATATAGATAGATGTGTTTGAAACTCTAAATCAAACACGGTTTGTGCTAGCTCCTTGAAACTTGACCAAATGAAGTAGTTCTAAGTTCTATCTCTATGGTTTGTTTCCTCTTGAAGTACCCCATGCAGAAACTGGCGAAAAACACTTTCGTTTGAAAGGGGTTGCCAAGCTTCCAAAAAACTACTAGTTTGCTGAAATCTCAGCAAACATGTTTTCACCAAATCTTGATGATACTTGGTGGTAATGATCAGTTCACTAAGCCCACTTGGCTGCCCAATTTTTACTCTTCTAGGTTCAAGCGTTCGTTTCCAGTAACACTTAGAAATTTTAGGTTTCACTCTGTTTTCTGCTATATAGATAGATGTCTTTGAAACTCTAAATCAAACACGGTTTGTGCTAGCTCCTTGAAACATGACAAAATGAAGTAGTTCTAAGTTCTATCTCTATGGTTTGTTTCCTCTTGAAGTACCCCATGCAGAGACTGGCGAAAAACACTTTCGTTTGAAAGGGGTTGCCATGCTTCCAAAAAACTACTAGTTTGCTGAAATCTCAGCAATCATTTTTTCACCAAATCTTGATGATACTTGGTGGTAATGATCAGTTCACTAATCCCACTTGGCTGCCCAACATTCACTCTTCTAGGTTCAAGCGTTCGTTTCCAGTAACAGTTTGAATTTTTAGGTTTCACTCTGTTTTCTGCTATATAGATAGATATATTTGAAACTCTAAATCAAACACGGTTTGTGCTAGCTCCGTGAAACTTGACAAAATGAAGTAGTTCTAAGTTCTATCTCTATGGTTTGTTTCCTCTTGAAGTACCCCATGCAGAGACTGGCGAAGAACACTTTCGTTTGAAAGGGGTTGCCAAGCTTCCAAAAAACTACTCGTTTGCTGAAATCTCAGCAAACATTTTTTCACCAAATCTTGATGATACTTGGTGGTAATGATCAGTTCACTAAGCCCACTTGGCTGCCCAATTTTCACTCTTCTAGGTTCAAGCGTTCGTTTCCAGTAACACTTTGAATTTTTAGGTTTCACTCTGTTTTCTGCTACAGATAGATGTGTTGAAACTCTAAATCAAACACGGTTTGTGCTAGCTCCTTGAAACTTGACCAAATGAAGTATTTCTAAGTTCTATCTCTATGGTTTGTTTCCTCTTGAAGTACCCCATGCAGAGACTGGCGAAAAACACTTTCGTTTTAAAGGGGTTGCCAAGCTTCCAAAAAACTATTAGTTTGCTGAAATCTCAGCAAACATTTTTTCACCAAATCTTGATGATACTTGGTGGTAATGATCAGTTCACTAATCCCACTTGGCTGCCCAACTTTCAATCTTCTAGGTTCAAGCGTTCGTTTCCAGTAACAGTTTGAATTTTTAGGTTTCAGTCTGGTTTCTGCTATATAGATAGATGTGTTTGAAACTCTAAATCAAACACGGTTTGTGCTAGCTCCATGAAACTTGACAAAATGAAGTAGTTCTAAGTTCTATATCTATGGTTTGTTTCCTCTTGAAGTACCCCATGCAGAGACTGGCGAAGAACACTTTCGTTTGAAAGGGGTTGCCAAGCTTCCAAAAAACTACTCGTTTGCTGAAATCTCAGCACCATTTTTTCACCAAATCGTGATGATACTTGGTGGTAATGATCAGTTCACTAAGCCCACTTGGCTGCCCAATTTTCACTCTTCTTGGTTCAAGCGTTCGTTTCCAGTAACACTTTGAATTTTTAGGTTTCACTCTGTTTTCTGCTATATAGATAGATGTGTTTGAAACTCTAAATCAAACACGGTTTGGGCTAGCTCCTTGAAACTTGACAAATGAAGTAGTTCTAAGTTCTATCTCTATGGTTTGTTTCCTCTTGTAGTACCCCATGCAGAAACTGGCGAAAAACACTTTCGTTTGAAAGGGGTTGCCATGCTTCCAAAAAACTACTAGTTTGCTGAAATCTCAGCAAACATTTTTTCACCAAATCTTGATGATACTTGGTGGTAATGATCAGTTCACTAATCCCACTTGGCTGCCCAACTTTCACTCTTCTAGGTTCAAGCGTTCGTTTCCAGTAACAGTTTGAATTTTTAGGTTTCACTCTGTTTTCTGCTATACAGATAGATGTGTTTGAAACTCTAAATCAAACACGGTTTGTGCTAGCTCCGTGAAACTTGACAAAATGAAGTAGTTCTAAGTTCTATCTCTATGGTTTGTTTCCTCTTGAAGTACCAAATGCAGAGACTGGCGAAGAACACTTTCGTTTGAAAGGGGTTGCCAAGCTTCCAAAAAACTACTCGTTTGCTGAAATCTCAGCAACCATTTTTTCACCAAATCTTGATGATACTTGGTGGTAATGATCAGTTCACTAAGCCCACTTGGCTGCCCAATTTTCACTCTTCTAGGTTCAAGCGTTCGTTTCCAGTAACACTTTGAATTTTTAGGTTTCACTCTGTTTTCTGCTATATATATAGATGTGTTTGAAACTCTAAATCAAACACAGTTTGTGCTAGCTCCTTGAAACTTGAAAAAATGAAGTAGTTCTAAGTTCTCTCTCTGTGGTTTGTTTCCTCTTGAAGTACCCCATGCAGAAACTGGCGAAAAACACTTTCGTTTGAAAGGGGTTGCCATGCTTCCAAAAAACTACTAGTTTGCTGAAATCTCAGCAAACATTTTTTCACCAAATCTTGATGATACTTGGTGGTAATGATCAGTTCACTAATCCCACTTGGCTGCCCAACTTTCACTCTTCTAGGTTCAAGCGTTCGTTTCCAGTAACACTTTGAATTTTTAGGTTTCACTCTGTTTTCTGCTATATAGATAGATGTGTTTGAAACTCTAAATCAAACACGGTTTGTGCTAGCTCCGTGAAACTTGACCAAATGAAGTAGTTCTAAGTTCTATCTCTATGGTTTGTTTCCTCTTGAAGTACCCCATGCAGAGACTGGCGAAGAACACTTTCGTTTGAAAGGGGTTGCCAAGCTTCCAAAAAACTACTCGTTTGCTGAAATCTCAGCAACCATTTTTTCACCAAATCTTGATGATACTTGGTGGTAATGATCAGTTCACTAAGCCCACTTGGCTGCCCAATTTTCACTCTTCTTGGTTCAAGCGTTCGTTTCCAGTAACACTTTGAATTTTTAGGTTTCTCTCTGTTTTCTGCTATATAGATAGATGTGTTTGAAACTCTAAATCAAACACGGTTTGGGCTAGCTCCTTGAAACTTGACAAAATGAAGTAGTTCTAAGTTCTATCTCTATGGTTTGTTTCCTCTTGTAGTACCCCATGCAGAGACTGGCGAAAAACACTTTCGTTTGAAAGGGGTTGCCATGCTTCCAAAAAACTACTAGCTTGCTGAAATCTCAGCAAACATTTTTTCACCAAATCTTGATGATACTTGGTGGTAATGATCAGTTCACTAATCCCACTTGGCTGCCCAACTTTCACTCTTCTAGGTTCAAGCGTTCGTTTCCAGTAACAGTTTGAATTTTTAGGTTTCACTCTGTTTTCTGCTATACAGATAGATGTGTTTGAAACTCTAAATCAAACACGGTTTGTGCTAGCTCCGTGAAACTTGACAAAATGAAGTAGTTCTAAGTTCTATCTCTATGGTTTGTTTCCTCTTGAAGTACCAAATGCAGAGACTGGCGAAGAACACTTTCGTTTGAAAGGGGTTGCCAAGCTTCCAAAAAACTACTCGTTTGCTGAAATCTCAGCAACCATTTTTTCACCAAATCTTGATGATACTTGGTGGTAATGATCAGTTCACTAAGCCCACTTGGCTGCCCAATTTTCACTCTTCTAGGTTCAAGCGTTCGTTTCCAGTAACACTTTGAATTTTTAGGTTTCACTCTGTTTTCTGCTATATATATAGATGTGTTTGAAACTCTAAATCAAACACAGTTTGTGCTAGCTCCTTGAAACTTGAAAAAATGAAGTAGTTCTAAGTTCTCTCTCTGTGGTTTGTTTCCTCTTGAAGTACCCCATGCAGAAACTGGCGAAAAACACTTTCGTTTGAAAGGGGTTGCCATGCTTCCAAAAAAACTACTAGTTTGCTGAAATCTCAGCAAACATTTTTTCACCAAATCTTGATGATACTTGGTGGTAATGATCAGTTCACTAATCCCACTTGGCTGCCCAACTTTCACTCTTCTAGGTTCAAGCGTTCGTTTCCAGTAACACTTTGAATTTTTAGGTTTCACTCTGTTTTCTGCTATATAGATAGATGTGTTTGAAACTCTAAATCAAACACGGTTTGTGCTAGCTCCTTGAAACTTGACCAAATGAAGTAGTTCTAAGTTCTATCTCTATGGTTTGTTTCCTCTTGAAGTACCCCATGCAGAGACTGGCGAAAAACACTTTCGTTTTAAAGGGGTTGCCAAGCTTCCAAAAAACTACTAGTTTGCTGAAATCTCAGCAAACATTTTTTCACCAAATCTTGATGATACTTGGTGGTAATGATCAGTTCACTAATCCCACTTGGCTGCCCAACTTTCAATCTTCTAGGTTCAAGCGTTCGTTTCCAGTAACAGTTTGAATTTTTAGGTTTCACTCTGTTTTCTGCTATATAGATAGATGTGTTTGAAACTCTAAATCAAACACGGTTTGTGCTAGCTCCGTGAAACTTGACAAAATGAAGTAGTTCTAAGTTCTATCTCTATGGTTTGTTTCCTCTTGAAGTACCCCATGCAGAGACTGGCGAAGAACACTTTCGTTTGAAAGGGGTTGCCAAGCTTCCAAAAAACTACTCGTTTCCTGAAATCTCAGCAAACATTTTTTCACCAAATCTTGATGATACTTGGTGGTAATGATCAGTTCACTAAGCCCACTTGGCTGCCCAATTTTCACTCTTCTAGGTTCAAGCGTTCGTTTCCAGTAACACTTTGAATTTTTAGGTTTCACTCTGTTTTCTGCTATATAGATAGATGTGTTTGAAACTCTAAATCAAACACGGTTTGTGCTAGCTCCTTGAAACTTGACCAAATGAAGTAGTTCTAAGTTCTATCTCTATGTTTTGTTTACTCTTGAAGTACCCCATGCAGAGACTGGCGAAAAACACTTTCGTTTGAAAGGGGTTGCCAAGCTTCCAAAAAACTACTAGTTTGCTGAAATCTCAGCAAACATTTTTTCACCAAATCTTGATGATACTTGGTGGTAATGATCAGTTCACTAATCCCACTTGGCTGCCCAACTTTCACTCTTCTAGGTTCAAGCGTTCGTTTCCAGTAACAGTTTGAATTTTTAGGTTTCACTCTGTTTTTTGTTATATAGAACTCTAAATCAAACACGGTTTGTGCTAGCTCTGTGAAACTTGATAAAATGAAGTAGTTCTAAGTTCTATCTCTATGGTTTGTTTCCTCTTGAAGTACCCCATGCAGAGACTGGCGAAGAACACTTTCGTTTGATAGGGGTTGCCAAGCTTCCAAAAAATTACTCGTTTGCTGAAATCTCAGCAAACATTTTTTCACCAAATCTTGATGATACTTGGTGGTAATGATCAGTTCACTAAGCCCACTTGGTTGCCCAATTTTCACTCTTCTAGGTTCAAGCGTTCGTTTCCAGTAACACTTTGAATTTTTAGGTTTCACTCTGTTTTCTGCTATATAGATAGATGTGTTTGAAACTCTAAATCAAACACGGTTTGTGCTAGCTCCTTGAAACTTGACAAAATGAAGTAGTTCTAAGTTCTATCTCTATGGTTTGTTTCCTCTTGAAGTACCCCATGCAGAGACTGGCGAAAAACACTATCGTTTGAAAGGGGTTGCCATGCTTCCAAAAAACTACAAGTTTGCTGAAATCTCAGCAAACATTTTTTCACCAAATCTTGATGATACTTGGTGGTAATGATCAGTTCACTAATCCCACTTGGCTGCCCAACTTTCACTCTTCTAGGTTCAAGCGTTCGTTTCCAGTAACACTTTGAATTTTTAGGTTTCACTCTGTTTTCTGCTATATAGATAGATGTGTTTGAAACTCTAAATCAAACACGGTTTGTGCTAGCTCCGTGAAACTTGACAAAATGAAGTAGTTCTAAGTTCTATCTCTATGGTTTGTTTCCTCTTGAAGTACCCCATGCAGAGACTGGCGAAGAACACTTTCGTTTGAAAGGGGTTGCCAAGCTTCCAAAAAGTACTCGTTTGCTGAAATCTCAGCAAATATTTTTTCACCAAATCTTGATGATACTTGGTGGTAATGATCAGTTCACTAAGCCCACTTGGCTGCCCAATTTTCACTCTTCTAGGTTCAAGCGTTCGTTTCCAGTAACACTTTGAATTTTTAGGTTTCACTGTTTTCTGCTATATAGATAGATGTGTTTAAAACTCTAAATCAAACACGGTTTGTGCTAGCTCCTTGAAGCTTGACCAAATGAAGTAGTTCTAAGCTCTATCTCTATGGTTTGTTTCCTCTTGAAGTACCCCATGCAAAGACTGGCGAAAAACACTTTCGTTTGAAAGGGGTTGCCAAGCTTCCAAAAAACTACTCGTTTGCTGAAATCACAGCAAACATTTTTTCACCAAATCTTGATGATACTTGGTGGTAATGATTAGTTCACTAAGCCCACATGGCTGCCCAATTTTCACTCTTCTAGGTTCAAGCGTTTGTTTCCAGTAACACTTTGAATTTTTGGTTTCACTCTGTTTTCTGCTATATAGATAGATGTGTTTGAAACTCTAAATCAAACACGTTTTGTGCTAGCTCCTTGAAACTTGACAAAATGAAGTAGTTCTAAGTTCTATCTCTATGGTTTGTTTCCTCTTGAAATACCCCATGCAGAGACTGGCGAAAAACACTTTCGTTTGAAAGGGGTTGCCATGCTTCCAAAAAACTACTAGTTTGCTGAAATCTCAGCAAACATTTTTTAACCAAATCTTGATGATACTTGGTGGTAATGATCAGTTCACTAATCCCACTTGGCTGCCCAACTTTCACTCTTCTAGGTTCAAGCGTTCGTTTCCAGTAACAGTTTGAATTTTTAGGTTTCACTCTGTTTTTTGTTATATAGAACTCTAAATCAAACACAGTTTGTGCTAGCTCCGTGAAACTTGACAAAATGAAGTAGTTCTAAGTTCTATCTCTATGGTTTGTTTCCTCTTGAATTACCCCATGCAGAGACTGGCGAAGAACACTTTCGTTTGAAAGGGGTTGCCAAGCTTCCAAAAAACTACTCGTTTGCTGAAATCTCAGCAACCATTTTTTCACCAAATCTTGATGATACTTGGTGGTAATGATCAGTTCACTAATCCCACTTGGCTGCCCAACTTTCACTCTTCTAGGTTCAAGCGTTCGTTTCCAGTAATAGTTTGAATTTTTAGGTTTCACTCTGTTTTCTGCTATATAGATAGATGTGTTTGAAACTCTAAATCAAACACGGTTTGTGCTAGCTCCGTGAAACTTGACAAAATGAAGTAGTTCTAAGTTCTATCTCTATGGTTTGTTTCCTCTTGAAGTACCCCATGCAGAGACTGGCGAAGAACACTTTCGTTTGAAAGGGGTTGCCAAGCTTCCAAAAAGTACTCGTTTGCTGAAATCTCAGCAAACATTTTTTCACCAAAACTTGATGATACTTGGTGGTAATGATCAGTTCACTAATCCCACTTGGCTGCCCAATTTTCACTCTTCTAGGTTCAAGCGTTCGTTTCCAGTAACACTTTGAATTTTTAGGTTTCACTCTGTTTTCTGCTATATAGATAGATGTGTTTGAAACTCTAAATCAAACACGGTTTGTGCTAGCTCCGTGAAACTTGACAAAATGAAGTAGTTCTAAGTTCTATCTCTATGGTTTGTTTCCTCTTGAAGTACCCCATGCAGAAACTGGCGAAAAACACTTTCGTTTGAAAGGGGTTGAAATGGTTCCAAAAAACTACTAGTTTGCTGAAATCTCAGCAAACATTTTTTCACCAAATCTTGATGATACTTGGTGGCAATGATCAGTTCACTAATCCCACTTGGCTGCAAAACTTTCACTCTTCTAGGTTCAAGCGTTCGTTTCCAGTAACAGTTTGAATTTTTAGGTTTCACTCTGTTTTCTGCTATACAGATAGATGTGTTTGAAACTCTAAATCAAACACGGTTTGTGCTAGCTCCTTGAAACTTGACCAAATGAAGTAGTTCTAAGTTCTATCTCTATGGTTTGTTTCCTCTTGAAGTACCCCATGCAGAGACTGGCGAAAAACACTTTCGTTTTAAAGGGGTTGCCAAGCTTCCAAAAAACTACTAGTTTGCTGAAATCTCAGAAAACATGTTTTCACCAAATCTTGATGATACTTGGTGGTAATGATCAGTTCACTAAGCCCACTTGGCTGCCCAATTTTTACTCTTCTAGGTTCAAGCGTTCGTTTCCAGTAACACTTAGAAATTTTTGGTTTCACTCTGTTTTCTGCTATATAGATAGATGTCTTTGAAACAGTAAATCAAACACGGTTTGTGCTAGCTCCTTGAAACTTGACAAAATGAAGTAGTTGTTAGTTCTATCTCTATGGTTTTTTTCCTCTTGAAGTACCCCATGCAGAGACTGGCGAAAAACACTTTCTTTTGAAAGGGGTTACCAAGCTTCCAAAAAACTACTAGTTTGCTGAAATCTCAGCAAACATTTTTTCACCAAACCTTGATGATACTTGGTGGTAATGATCAGTTCACTAATCCCACTTGGCTGCCCAAATTTTATTCTTCTAGGTTGAAGCTTTCGTTTCCAGTGACTGTTTGAATTTTTAGGTTTCACTCTGTTTTCTCCAACATAGATAGCTGTGTTTGGAATTCTACATCAAACACGGTTTGTGCTAGCTCCTTGAAACTTGACCAAATGAAGTAGTTCTAAGTTCTATCTCTATGGTTTGTTTCCTCTTGAAGTACCCCATGCAGAGACTGGCGAAAAACCCTTTCATTTGAAAGGGGTTGCCAAGCTTCCAAAAAACTACTAGTTTGCTGAAATCTCAGCAAACATTTTTTCACCAAATCTTGATGATACTTGGTGGTAATGATCAGTTCACTAATCCCACTTGGCTGCCCAACTTTCACTCTTCTAGGTTCAAGCGTTCATTTCCAGGAACACTTTGAATTTTTAGGTTTCACTCTGTTTTCTGCTATATAGATAGATGTGTTTGAAACTCTAAATCAAACACGGTTTGTGCTAGCTCCGTGAAACTTGACAAAATGAAGTAGTTCTAAGTTCTATCTCTATGGTTTGTTTCCTCTTGAAGTACCCCATGCAGAGACTGGCGAAGAACACTTTCGTTTGAAAGGGGTTGCCAAGCTTCCAAAAAACTACTCGTTTGCTGAAATCTCAGCAAACATTTTTTCACCAAATCTTGATGATACTTGGTGGTAATGATCAGTTCACTAAGCCCACTTGGCTGCCCAATTTTCACTCTTCTAGGTTCAAGCGTTCGTTTCCAGTAACACTTTGAATTTTTAGGTTTCACTCTGTTTTCTGCTATATAGATAGATGTGTTTGAAACTCTAAATCAAACACGTTTTGTGCTAGCTCCTTGAAACTTGACAAAATGAAGTAGTTCTAAGTTCTATCTCTATGGTTTGTTTCCTCTTGAAGTACCCCATGCAGAGACTGGCGAAAAACACTTTCGTTTGAAAGGGGTTGCCATGCTTCCAAAAAACTACTAGTTTGCTGAAATCTCAGCAAACATTTTTTCACCAAATCTTGATGATACTTGGTGGTAATGATCAGTTCACTAATCCCACTTGGCTGACCAACTTTCACTCTTCTAGGTTCAAGCGTTCGTTTCCAGTAACAGTTTGAATTTTTAGGTTTCACTCTGTTTTCTGCTATATAGATAGATGTGTTTGAAACTCTAAATCAAACACGGTTTGTGCTAGCTCCGTGAAACTTGACAAAATGAAGTAGTTCTAAGTTCTATCTGTATGGTTTGTTTCCTCTTGAAGTACCCCATGCAGAGACTGGCGAAGAGCACTTTCGTTTGAAAGGGGTTGCCAAGCTTCCAAAAAACTAGTAGTTTGCTGAAATCTCAGCAACCATTTTTTCACCAAATCTTGATGATACTTGGTGGTAATGATCAGTTCACTAAGAACACTTGGCTCCCCAATTTTCACTCTTGTAGGTTCAAGCGTTTGTTTCCAGTAACACTTTGAATTTTTAGGTTTCACTCTGTTTTCTGCTATATAGATAGATGTGTTTGAAACTCTAAATCAAACACGGTTTGGGCTAGCTCCTTGAAACTTGACCAAATGAAGTAGTTCTAAGTTCTATCTCTATGGTTTGTTTCCTCTTGAAGTACCCCATGCAGAGACTGGCGAAAAACACTTTCGTTTTAAAGGGGTTGCCAAGCTTCCAAAAAACTACTCGTTTGCTGAAATCTCAGCAAACATTTTTTCACCAAATCTTGATGATACTTGGTGGTAATGATCAGTTCACTAATCCCACTTGGCTGCCCAACTTTCACTCTTCTAGGTTCAAGCGTTCGTTTCCAGTAACACTTTGAATTTTTAGGTTTCACTCTATTTTCTGCTATATAGATAGATGTGTTTGAAACTCTAAATCAAACACGGTTTGTGCTAGCTCCGTGAAACTTGACAAAATGAAGTAGTTCTAAGTTCTATCTCTATGGTTTGTTTCCTCTTGAAGTACCCCATGCAGAGACTGGCGAAGAACACTTTCGTTTGAAAGGGGTTGCCAAGCTTCCAAAAAACTACTCGTTTGCTGAAATCTCAGCAAATATTTTTTCACCAAATCTTGATGATACTTGGTGGTAATGATCAGTTCACTAAGCCCACTTGGCTGCCCAATTTTCACTCTTCTAGGTTCAAGCGTTCGTTTCCAGTAACACTTTGAATTTTTAGGTTTCACTCTGTTTTCTGCTATATAGATAGATGTGTTTGAAACTCTAAATCAAACACGTTTTGTGCTAGCTCCTTGAAACTTGACAAAATGAAGTAGTTCTATGTTCTATCTCTATGGTTTGTTTCCTCTTGAAGTACCCCATGCAGAGACTGGCGAAAAACACTTTCGTTTGAAAGGGGTTGCCATGCTTCCAAAAAACTACTAGTTTGCTGAAATCTCAGCAAACATTTTTTCACCAAATCTTGATGATACTTGGTGGTAATGATCAGTTCACTAATCCCACTTGGCTGCCCAACTTTCACTCTTCTAGGTTCAAGCGTTCGTTTCCAGTAACAGTTTGAATTTTTAGGTTTCACTCTGTTTTCTGCTATATAGATAGATGTGTTTGAAACTCTAAATCAAACACGGTTTGTGCTAGCTCCGTGAAACTTGACAAAATGAAGTAGTTCTAAGTTCTATCTGTATGGTTTGTTTCCTCTTGAAGTACCCCATGCAGAGACTGGCGAAGAGCACTTTCGTTTGAAAGGGGTTGCCAAGCTTCCAAAAAAACTACTCGTTTGCTGAAATCTCAGCAACCATTTTTTCACCAAATCTTGATGATACTTGGTGGTAATGATCAGTTCACTAATCCCACTTGGCTGTCCAATTTTCACTCTTCTAGGTTCAAGCGTTCGTTTCCAGTAACACTTTGAATTTTTAGGTTTCACTCTGTTTTCTGCTATATACATAGATGTGTTTGAAACTCTAAATCAAACACGGTTTGTGCTAGCTCCTTGAAACTTGACCAAATGAAGTAGTTCTATCTCTATGGTTTGTTTCCTCTTGAAGTACCCCATGCAGAGACTGGCGAAAAACACTTTCGTTTGAAAGGGGTTGCCAATCTTCCAAAAAACTACTAGTTTGCTGAAATCTCAGCAAACATTTTTTCACCAAATCTTGATGATACTTGGTGGTAATGATCAGTTCACTAATCCCACTTGGCTGCCCAACTTTCACTCTTCTAGGTTCAAGCTTTCGTTTCCAGTAACACTTTGAATTTTTAGGTTTCACTCTGTTTTCTGCTATATAGATAGATGTGTTTGAAACTCTAAATCAAACACGTTTTGTGCTAGCTCCTTGAAACTTGACAAAATGAAGTAGTTCTAAGTTCTATCTCTATGGTTTGTTTCCTCTTGAAGTACCCCATGCAGAGACTGGCGAAAAACACTTACGTTTGAAAGGGGTTGCCATGCTTCCAAAAAACTACTAGTTTGCTGAAATCTCAGCAAACATTTTTTCACCAAATCTTGATGATACTTGGTGGTAATGATCAGTTCACTAATCCCACTTGGCTGCCCAACTTTCACTCTTCTAGGTTCAAGCGTTCGTTTCCAGTAACAGTTTGAATTTTTAGGTTTCACTCTGTTTTCTGCTATAGAGATAGATGTGTTTGAAACTCTAAATCATACACGGTTTGTGCTAGCTCCGTGAAACTTGACAAAATGAAGTAGTTCTAAGTTCTATCTCTATGGTTTGTTTCCTCTTGAAGTACCAAATGCAGAGACTGGCGAAGAACACTTTCGTTTGAAAGGGGTTGCCAAGCTTCCAAAAAACTACTCGTTTGCTGAAATCTCAGCAACCATTTTTTCACCAAATCTTGATGATACTTTGTGGTAATGATCAGTTCACTAAGCCCACTTGGCTGCCCAATTTTCACTCTTCTAGTTTCAAGCGTTCGTTTCCAGTAACACTTTGAATTTTTAGGTTTCACTCTGTTTTCTGCTATATAGATAGATGTGTTTGAAACTCTAAATCAAACACGGTTTGTGCTAGCTCCTTGAAACTTGACAAAATGATGTAGTTCTAAGTTCTATCTGTATGGTTTGTTTCCTCTTGAAGTACCCCATGCAGAGACTGGCGAAGAGCACTTTCGTTTGAAAGGGGTTGCCAAGCTTCCAAAAAACTACTCGTTTGCTGAAATCTCAGCAACCATTTTTTCACCAAATCTTGATGATACTTGGTGGTAATGATCAGTTCACTAATCCCACTTGGCTGTCCAATTTTCACTCTTCTAGGTTCAAGCGTTCGTTTCCAGTAACACTTTGAATTTTTAGGTTTCACTCTGTTTTCTGCTATATAGATAGATGTGTTTGAAACTCTAAATCAAACACGGTTTGTGCTAGCTCCTTGAAACTTGACCAAATGAAGTAGTTCTATCTCTATGGTTTGTTTCCTCTTGAAGTACCCCATGCAGAGACTGGCGAAAAACACTTTCGTTTGAAAGGGGTTGCCAATCTTCCAAAAAACTACTAGTTTGCTGAAATCTCAGCAAACATTTTTTCACCAAATCTTGATGATACTTGGTGGTAATGATCAGTTCACTAATCCCACTTGGCTGCCCAACTTTCACTCTTCTAGGTTCAAGCTTTCGTTTCCAGTAACACTTTGAATTTTTAGGTTTCACTCTGTTTTCTGCTATATAGATAGATGTGTTTGAAACTCTAAATCAAACACGTTTTGTGCTAGCTCCTTGAAACTTGACAAAATGAAGTAGTTCTAAGTTCTATCTCTATGGTTTGTTTCCTCTTGAAGTACCCCATGCAGAGACTGGCGAAAAACACTTACGTTTGAAAGGGGTTGCCATGCTTCCAAAAAACTACTAGTTTGCTGAAATCTCAGCAAACATTTTTTCACCAAATCTTGATGATACTTGGTGGTAATGATCAGTTCACTAATCCCACTTGGCTGCCCAACTTTCACTCTTCTAGGTTCAAGCGTTCGTTTCCAGTAACAGTTTGAATTTTTAGGTTTCACTCTGTTTTCTGCTATAGAGATAGATGTGTTTGAAACTCTAAATCATTCACGGTTTGTGCTAGCTCCGTGAAACTTGACAAAATGAAGTAGTTCTAAGTTCTATCTCTATGGTTTGTTTCCTCTTGAAGTACCAAATGCAGAGACTGGCGAAGAACACTTTCGTTTGAAAGGGGTTGCCAAGCTTCCAAAAAACTACTCGTTTGCTGAAATCTCAGCAACCATTTTTTCACCAAATCTTGATGATACTTTGTGGTAATGATCAGTTCACTAAGCCCACTTGGCTGCCCAATTTTCACTCTTCTAGTTTCAAGCGTTCGTTTCCAGTAACACTTTGAATTTTTAGGTTTCACTCTGTTTTCTGCTATATAGATAGATGTGTTTGAAACTCTAAATCAAACACGGTTTGTGCTAGCTCCTTGAAACTTGACAAAATGATGTAGTTCTAAGTTCTATCTCTATGGTTTGTTTCCTCTTGAAGTACCCCATGCAGAAACTGGCGAAAAACACTTTCGTTTGAAAGGGGTTGCCATGCTTCCAAAAAACTACTAGTTTGCTGAAATCTCAGCAAACATTTTTTCACCAAATCTTGATGATACTTGGTGGTAATGATCAGTTCACTAATCCCACTTGGCTGCCCAACTTTCACTCTTCTAGGTTCAAGCGTTCGTTTCCAGTAACACTTTGAATTTTTAGCTTTCACTCTGTTTTCTGCTATATAGATAGATGTGTTTGAAACTCTAAATCAAACACGGTTTGTGCTAGCTCCGTGAAACTTGACAAAATGAAGTAGTTCTAAGTTCTATCTCTATGGTTTGTTTCCTCTTGAAGTACCAAATGCAGAGACTGGCGAAGAACACTTTCGTTTGAAAGGGGTTGCCAAGCTTCCAAAAAACTAGAGTTTGCTGAAATCTCAGCAACCATTTTTTCACCAAATCTTGATGATACTTGGTGGTAATGATCAGTTCACTAAGCCCAATTGGCTGCCCAATTTTCAACTCTTCTAGGTTCAAGCGTTCGTTTCCAGTAACACTTTGAATTTTTAGGTTTCACTCTGTTTTCTGCTATATAGATAGATGTGTTTGAAACTCTAAATCAAACACGGTTTGTGCTAGCTCCTTGAAACTTGACCAAATGAAGTAGTTCTAAGTTCTATCTCTATGGTTTGTTTCCTCTTGAAGTACCCCATGCAGAGACTGGCGAAAAACACTTTCGTTTGAAAAGGGTTGCCAAGCTTCCAAAAAACTACTAGTTTGCTGAAATCTCAGCAAACATTTTTTCACCAAAACATGATGATACTTGGTGGTAATGATCAGTTCACTAATCCCACTTGGCTGCCCAATTTTTCCTCTTCTAGGTTCAAGCGTTCGTTTCCAGTAACACTTAGAAATTTTAGGTTTCACTCTGTTTTCTGCTATATAGATAGATGTCTTTGAAACTCTAAATCAAACACGGTTTGTGCTAGCTCCTTGAAACTTGACAAAATGAAGTAGTTGTTAGTTCTATCTCTATGGTTTTTTTCCTCTTGAAGTACCCCATGCAGAGACTGGCGAAAAACACTTTCGTTTGAAAGGGGTTGCCAAGCTTCCAAAAAACTACTAGTTTGCTGAAATCTCAGCAACCATTTTTTCACCAAATCTTGATGATACTTGGTGGTAATGATCAGTTCACTAAGCCCACTTGGCTGCCCAATTTTCACTCTTCTAGGTTCAAGCGTTCGTTTCCAGTAACACTTTGAATTTTTAGGTTTCACTCTGTTTTCTGCTATATAGATAGATGTGTTTGAAACTCTAAATCAAACACGGTTTGTGCTAGCTCCTTGAAACTTGACCAAATGAAGTAGTTCTATCTCTATGGTTTGTTTCCTCTTGAAGTACCCCATGCAGAAACTGGCGAAAAACACTTTCGTTTGAACGGGGTTGCCAAGCTTCCAAAAAGTACTCGTTTGCTGAAATCTCAGCAAACATTTTTTCACCAAATCTTGATGATACTTGGTGGTAATGATCAGTTCACTAAGCCCACTTGGCTGCCCAATTTTCACTCTTCTAGGTTCAAGCGTTCGTTTCCAGTAACACTTTGAATTTTTAGGTTTCACTCTGTTTTCTGCTATATAGATAGATGTGTTTGAAACTCTAAATCAAACACGTTTTGTGCTAGCTCCTTGAAACTTGACAAAATGAAGTAGTTCTAAGTTCTATCTCTATGGTTTGTTTCCTCTTGAAATACCCCATGCAGAGACTGGCGAAAAACACTTTCGTTTGAAAGGGGTTGCCATGCTTCCAAAAAACTACTAGTTTGCTGAAATCTCAGCAAACATTTTTTAACCAAATCTTGATGATACTTGGTGGTAATGATCAGTTCACTAATCCCACTTGGCTGCCCAACTTTCACTCTTCTAGGTTCAAGCGTTCGTTTCCAGTAACAGTTTGAATTTTTAGGTTTCACTCTGTTTTTTGTTATATAGAACTCTAAATCAAACACAGTTTGTGCTAGCTCCGTGAAACTTGACAAAATGAAGTAGTTCTAAGTTCTATCTCTATGGTTTGTTTCCTCTTGAATTACCCCATGCAGAGACTGGCGAAGAACACTTTCGTTTGAAAGGGGTTGCCAAGCTTCCAAAAAACTACTCGTTTGCTGAAATCTCAGCATACATTTTTTCACCAAATCTTGATGATACTTGGTGGTAATGATCAGTTCACTAATCCCACTTGGCTGCCCAACTTTCACTCTTCTAGGTTCAAGCGTTCGTTTCCAGTAACAGTTTGAATTTTTAGGTTTCACTCTGTTTTCTGCTATATAGATAGATGTGTTTGAAACTCTAAATCAAACACGGTTTGTGCTAGCTCCGTGAAACTTGACAAAATGAAGTAGTTCTAAGTTCTATCTCTATGGTTTGTTTCCTCTTGAAGTACCCCATGCAGAGACTGGCGAAGAACACTTTCGTTTGAAAGGGGGTTGCGAAGCTTCCAAAAAGTACTCGTTTGCTGAAATCTCAGCAAACATTTTTTCACCAAAACTTGATGATACTTGGTGGTAATGATCAGTTCACTAATCCCACTTGGCTGCCCAATTTTCACTCTTCTAGGTTCAAGCGTTCGTTTCCAGTAACACTTTGAATTTTTAGGTTTCACTCTGTTTTCTTCTATATAGATAGATGTGTTTGAAACTCTAAATCAAACACGGTTTGTGCTAGCTCCGTGAAACTTGACAAAATGAAGTAGTTCTAAGTTCTATCTCTATGGTTTGTTTCCTCTTGAAGTACCCCATGCAGAAACTGGCGAAAAACACTTTCGTTTGAAAGGGGTTGAAATGGTTCCAAAAAACTACTAGTTTGCTGAAATCTCAGCAAATATTTTTTCACCAAATCTTGATGATACTTGGTGGCAATGATCAGTTCACTAATCCCACTTGGCTGCAAAACTTTCACTCTTCTAGGTTCAAGCGTTCGTTTCCAGTAACAGTTTGAATTTTTAGGTTTCACTCTGTTTTCTGCTATACAGATAGATGTGTTTGAAACTCTAAATCAAACACGGTTTGTGCTAGCTCCTTGAAACTTGACCAAATGAAGTAGTTCTAAGTTCTATCTCTATGGTTTGTTTCCTCTTGAAGTACCCCATGCAGAGACTGGCGAAAAACACTTTCGTTTGAAAGGGGTTGCCAAGCTTCCAAAAAACTACTAGTTTGCTGAAATCTCAGCAAACATGTTTTCACCAAATCTTGATGATACTTGGTGGTAATGATCAGTTCACTAAGCCCACTTGGCTGCCCAATTTTTACTCTTCTAGGTTCAAGCGTTCGTTTCCAGTAACACTTAGAAATTTTTGGTTTCACTCTGTTTTCTGCTATATAGATAGATGTCTTTGAAACAGTAAATCAAACACGGTTTGTGCTAGCTCCTTGAAACTTGACAAAATGAAGTAGTTGTTAGTTCTATCTCTATGGTTTGTTTCCTCTTGAAGTACCCCATGCAGAGACTGGCGAAAAACACTTTCTTTTGAAAGGGGTTACCAAGCTTCCAAAAAACTACTAGTTTGCTGAAATCTCAGCAAACATTTTTTCACCAAACCTTGATGATACTTGGTGGTAATGATCAGTTCACTAATCCCACTTGGCTTCCCAAATTTTATTCTTCTAGGTTGAAGCTTTCGTTTCCAGTGACTGTTTGAATTTTTAGGTTTCACTCTGTTTTCTCCAACATAGATAGCTGTGTTTGGAATTCTACATCAAACACGGTTTGTGCTAGCTCCTTGAAACTTGACCAAATGAAGTAGTTCTAAGTTCTATCTCTATGGTTTGTTTCCTCTTGAAGTACCCCATGCAGAGACTGGCGAAAAACCCTTTCATTTGAAAGGGGTTGCCAAGCTTCCAAAAAACTACTAGTTTGCTGAAATCTCAGCAAACATTTTTTCACCAAATCTTTATGATACTTGGTGGTAATGATCAGTTCACTAATCCCACTTGGCTGCCCAACTTTCACTCTTCTAGGTTCAAGCGTTCATTTCCAGTAACACTTTGAATTTTTAGGTTTCACTCTGTTTTCTGCTATATAGATAGATGTGTTTGAAACTCTAAATCAAACACGGTTTGTGCTAGCTCCGTGAAACTTGACAAAATGAAGTAGTTCTAAGTTCTATCTCTATGGTTTGTTTCCTCTTGAAGTACCCCATGCAGAGACTGGCGAAGAACACTTTCGTTTGAAAGGGGTTGCCAAGCTTCCAAAAAACTACTCGTTTGCTGAAATCTCAGCAAACATTTTTTCACCAAATCTTGATGATACTTGGTGGTAATGATCAGTTCACTAAGCCCACTTGGCTGCCCAATTTTCACTCTTCTAGGTTCAAGCGTTCGTTTCCAGTAACACTTTGAATTTTTAGGTTTCACTCTGTTTTCTGCTATATAGATAGATGTGTTTGAAACTCTAAATCAAACACGTTTTGTGCTAGCTCCTTGAAACTTGACAAAATGAAGTAGTTCTAAGTTCTATCTCTATGGTTTGTTTCCTCTTGAAGTACCCCATGCAGAGACTGGCGAAAAACACTTTCGTTTGAAAGGGGTTGCCATGCTTCCAAAAAACTACTAGTTTGCTGAAATCTCAGCAAACATTTTTTCACCAAATCTTGATGATACTTGGTGGTAATGATCAGTTCACTAAGCCCACTTGGCTCCCCAATTTTCACTCTTGTAGGTTCAAGCGTTTGTTTCCAGTAACACTTTGAATTTTTAGGTTTCACTCTGTTTTCTGCTCTATAGATAGATGTGTTTGAAACTCTAAATCAAACACGGTTTGTGCTAGCTCCTTGAAACTTGACCAAATGAAGTAGTTCTAAGTTCTATCTCTATGGTTTGTTTCCTCTTGAAGTACCCCATGCAGAGACTGGCGAAAAACACTTTCGTTTTAAAGGGGTTGCCAAGCTTCCAAAAAACTACTAGTTTGCTGAAATCTCAGCAAACATTTTTTCACCACATCTTGATGATACTTGGTGGTAATGATCAGTTCACTAATCCCACTTGGCTGCCCAACTTTCACTCTTCTAGGTTCAAGCGTTCGTTTCCAGTAACAGTTTGAATTTTTAGGTTTCACTCTGTTTTCTGCTATATAGATAGATTTCTTTGAAACTCTAAATCAAACACGGTTTGTGCTAGCTCCGTGAAACTTGACAAAATGAAGTAGTTCTAAGTTCTATCTGTATGGTTTGTTTCCTCTTGAAGTACCCCATGCAGAGACTGGCGAAGAGCACTTTCGTTTGAAAGGGGTTGCCAAGCTTCCAAAAAACTAGTAGTTTGCTGAATCTCAGCAACCATTTTTTCACCAAATCTTGATGATACTTGGTGGTAATGATCAGTTCACTAAGCCCACTTGGCTCCCCAATTTTCACTCTTGTAGGTTCAAGCGTTTGTTTCCAGTAACACTTTGAATTTTTAGGTTTCACTCTGTTTTCTGCTATATAGATAGATGTGTTTGAAACTCTAAATCAAACACGGTTTGTGCTAGCTCCTTGAAACTTGACCAAATGAAGTAGTTCTAAGTTCTATCTCTATGGTTTGTTTCCTCTTGAAGTACCCCATGCAGAGACTGGCGAAAAACACTTTCGTTTTAAAGGGGTTGCCAAGCTTCCAAAAAACTACTAGTTTGCTGAAATCTCAGCAAACATTTTTTCACCAAATCTTGATGATACTTGGTGGTAATGATCAGTTCACTAAGCCCACTTGGCTGCCCAATTTTCACTCTTCTAGGTTCAAGCGTTCGTTTCCAGTAACACTTTGAATTTTTAGGTTTCACTCTGTTTTCTGCTATATAGATAGATGTGTTTGAAACTCTAAATCAAACACGTTTTGTGCTAGCTCCTTGAAACTTGACAAAATGAAGTAGTTCTAAGTTCTATCTCTATGGTTTGTTTCCTCTTGAAGTACCCCATGCAGAGACTGGCGAAAAACACTTTCGTTTGAAAGGGGTTGCCATGCTTCCAAAAAACTACTAGTTTGCTGAAATCTCAGCAAACATTTTTTCACCAAATCTTGATGATACTTGGTGGTAATGATCAGTTCACTAATCCCACTTGGCTGCCCAACTTTCACTCTTCTAGGTTCAAGCGTTCGTTTCCAGTAACAGTTTGAATTTTTAGGTTTCACTCTGTTTTCTGCTATATAGATAGATGTGTTTGAAACTCTAAATCAAACACGGTTTGTGCTAGCTCCGTGAAACTTGACAAAATGAAGTAGTTCTAAGTTCTATCTGTATGGTTTGTTTCCTCTTGAAGTACCCCATGCAGAGACTGGCGAAGAGCACTTTCGTTTGAAAGGGGTTGCCAAGCTTCCAAAAAACTACTCGTTTGCTGAAATCTCAGCAACCATTTTTTCACCAAATCTTGATGATACTTGGTGGTAATGATCAGTTCACTAATCCCACTTGGCTGTCCAATTTTCACTCTTCTAGGTTCAAGCGTTCGTTTCCAGTAACACTTTGAATTTTTAGGTTTCACTCTGTTTTCTGCTATATAGATAGATGTGTTTGAAACTCTAAATCAAACACGGTTTGTGCTAGCTCCTTGAAACTTGACCAAATGAAGTAGTTCTATCTCTATGGTTTGTTTCCTCTTGAAGTACCCCATGCAGAGACTGGCGAAAAACACTTTCGTTTGAAAGGGGTTGCCAATCTTCCAAAAAACTACTAGTTTGCTGAAATCTCAGCAAACATTTTTTCACCAAATCTTGATGATACTTGGTGGTAATGATCAGTTCACTAATCCCACTTGGCTGCCCAACTTTCACTCTTCTAGGTTCAAGCTTTCGTTTCCAGTAACAGTTTGAATTTTTAGTTTTCACTCTGTTTTTTGTTATATAGAACTCTAAATCAAACACGGTTTGTGCTAGCTCCGTGAAACTTGACAAAATGAAGTAGTTCTAAGTTCTATCTCTATGGTTTGTTTCCTCTTGAAGTACCCCATGCAGAGACTGGCGAAGAACACTTTCGTTTGAAAGGGGTTGCCAAGCTTCCAAAAAACTACTCGTTTGCTGAAATCTCAGCAACCATTTTTTCACCAAATCTTGATGATACTTGGTGGTAATGATGAGTTCACTAAGCCCATTTGGCTGCCCAATTTTCACTCTTCTAGGTTCAAGCGTTCGTTTCCAGTAACACTTTGAATTTTTAGGTATCACTCTGTTTTCTGCTATATAGATAGATGTGTTTGAAACTCTAAATCAAACACGGTTTGTGCTAGCTCCTTGAAACTTGACCAAATGAAGTAGTTCTATCTCTATGGTTTGTTTCCTCTTGAAGTACCCCATGCAGAAACTGGCGAAAAACACTTTCGTTTGAAAGGGGTTGCCAAGCTTCCAAAAAACTACTAGTTTGCTGAAATCTCAGCAAACATTTTTTCACCAAATCTTGATGATACTTGGTGGTAATGATCAGTTCACTAATCCCACTTGGCTGCCCAACTTTCACTCTTCTAGGTTCAAGCGTTCGGTTCCAGTAACAGTTTGAATTTTTAGGTTTCACTCTGTTTTTTGTTATATAGAACTCTAAATCAAACACGGTTTGTGCTAGCTCCGTGAAACTTGACAAAATGAAGTAGTTCTAAGTTCTATCTGTATGGTTTGTTTCCTCTTGAAGTACCCCATGCAGAGACTGGCGAAGAACACTTTAGTTTGAAAGGGGTTGCCAAGCTTCCAAAAAACTACTCGTTTGCTGAAATCTCAGCAACCATTTTTTCACCAAATCTTGATGATACTTGGTGGTAATGATCAGTTCACTAAGCCCACTTGGCTGCCCAATTTTCACTCTTCTAGGTTCAAGCGTTCGTTTCCAGTAACACTTTGAATTTTTAGGTTTCACTCTGTTTTCTGCTATATAGATAGATGTGTTTGAAACTCTAAATCAAACACGGTTTGTGCTAGCTCTTTGAAACTTGACAAAATGAAGTAGTTCTAAGTTCTAGCTCTATGGTGTGTTTCCTCTTGAAGTACCCCATGCAGAAACTGGCGAAAAACACTTTCGTTTGAAAGGGGTTGCCAGGCTTCCAAAAAACTACTAGTTTGCTGAAATCTCAGCAAACATTTTTTCACCAAATCTTGATGATACTTGGTGGTAATGATCAGTTCACTAATCCCACTTGGCTGCCCAACTTTCACT
This sequence comes from Callospermophilus lateralis, assembly GCF_048772815.1. NCBI lineage: Eukaryota > Metazoa > Chordata > Mammalia > Rodentia > Sciuridae > Callospermophilus > Callospermophilus lateralis. The sequence goes on from NW_027511306.1 coordinate 24,846, forward strand.
CTTCTAGGTTCAAGCGTTCGTTTCCAGTAACAGTTTGAATTTTTAGGTTTCACTCTGTTTTTTGTTATATAGAACTTTAAATCAAACACGGTTTGTGCTAGCTTTGTGAAACTTGACAAAATGAAGTAGTTCTAAGTTCTATATCTATGGTTTGTTTCCTCTTGAAGTATCCCATGCAGAGACAGGCGAAGAACACTTTCGTTTGAAAGGGGTTGCCAAGCTTCCAAAAAACTACTCGTATGCTGAAATCCCAGCAAACAGTTTTTCACCAAAACTTGATGATACTTGGTGGTAATGATCAGTTCACTAAGCCCACTTGGCTGCCCAATTTTCACTCTTCTAGGTTCAAGCGTTCGTTTCCAGTAACACTTTGAATTTTTAGGTTTCACTCTGTTTTCTGCTATATAGATAGATGTGTTGAAACTCTAAATCAAACACGGTTTGTGCTAGCTCCTTGAAACTTGACCAAATGAAGTAGTTCTAAGTTCTATCTCTATGGTTTGTTTCCTCTTGAAGTACCCCATGCAGAGACTTGCGAAGAACACTTTACTTTGAAAGGGGTTGCCAAGCTTCCAAAAAACTACTCGTTTGCTGAAATCTCAGCAAACATTTTTTCACCAAATCTTGATGATACTTGGTGGTAATGATCAGTTCACTAAGCCCACTTGGCTGCCCAATTTTCACTCTTCTAGGTTCAAGCGTTCGTTTCCAGTAACACTTTGAATTTTTAGGTTTCACTCTGTTTTCTGCTATATAGATAGATGTGTTTGAAACTCTAAATCAAACACGGTTTGTGCTAGCTCCTTGAAACTTGACCAAATGAAGTAGTTCTATCTCTATGGTTTGTTTCCTCTTGAAGTACCCCATGCAGAAACTGGCGAAAAACACTTTCGTTTGAAAGGGGTTGCCAAGCTTCCAAAAAACTACTAGTTTGCTGAAATCTCAGCAAACATTTTTTCACCAAATCTTGATGATACTTGGTGGTAATGATCAGTTCACTAATCCCACTTGGCTGCCCAACTTTCACTCTTCTAGGTTCAAGCATTCGGTTCCAGTAACAGTTTGAATTTTTAGGTTTCACTCTTTTTTGTTATATAGAACTCTAAATCAAACACGGTTTGTGCTAGCTCCGTGAAACTTGACAAAATGAAGTAATTCTAAGTTCTATCTCTATGGTTTGTTTCCTCTTGAAGTACCCCATGCAGAGACTGGCGAAGAACACTTTAGTTTGAAAGGGGTTGCCAAGCTTCCAAAAAACTACTCGTTTGCTGAAATCTCAGCAACCATTTTTTCACCAAATCTTGATGATACTTGGTGGTAATGATCAGTTCACTAAGCCCAGTTGGCTGCCCAATTTTCACTCTTCTAGGTTCAAGCGTTCGTTTCCAGTAACACTTTGAATTTTTAAGGTTTCACTCTGTTTTCTGCTATATAGATAGATGTGTTTGAAACACTAAATCAAACACGGTTTGTGCTAGCTCCTTGAAACTTGACAAAATGAAGTAGTTCTAAGTTCTATATCTATGGTTTGTTTCCTCTTGAAGTACCCCATGCAGAAACTGGCGAAAA